>NC_135228.1:21156807-21239307 GCF_052324685.1 Brachyhypopomus gauderio | reverse complement strand
TCTTGTGGCAAAATAAAATACTAAGAAAATGTTACAAATACCAACAGCCATTTCTTATGTGTCACGGTGAGGCGGCCCCCTACCGGCCGCCTCCGTCCACAGCGGCTGTTGTTGTCGTTGTTTGGTGACGTCATGTGCGTCCCTCAGGTGGGCGGAGCCCGTGACCCGTCTCACCTGAGGGTCGTTTGTTTGCCTATATATGTCTTGTCTTTGTACCAGTTGACCGCTGGTCATTATATCCTTAATTTGGAGATATTGCACGGGTTTTAGGTTTGCACACTTTCTATTAAACCATCCTTTTTCCCTGAGACTTGGCGTGATCGCTTCCTTTTAGTTGCTCACCCCCGCCCGTCACATTATGTCCATTTTCTGGCCTAAAAAGTCTAATCGAAGAGGTAAATTTAGACTCCAGTCAAGTCAACTTGAAGTCAAGCTTTAACTGCATATATGAATTATAATTGCAGGGCCTATTGACCATAGTCCTGATCAAAATAAATGACCTTTTGAGCATATCTTTGATCTAATCTCAGCATTATGGAAATTTGAAATCTTTAATTTCACACCATAGTCAAAGTCATTAACTAGTGGGGGTTGAGGAAGCCCATACTCGCACACAGCTGCCCTAAAGAATGGGATGATTTGGAAAGCTTTAATGATGGTGTCCTGGTCTGACCGTAATGTAATCTCCCCAGCCCAATGAAGGGCGTCCCAGAAATGCTGGCCGTGTTGTTTATGCTAACCGCAGCTAAATGCATCTGCCTAAACAAACCACATGGGTGGTGCTATTTAGCATGCATAGTTCAGTAAGCATCCCATAGTTCAGTATGCATCCCATAGTTCAGTATGCATCCCATAGTTCAGTATGCATCCCATAGTTCAGTAAGCATCCCATAGTTCAGTATGCATCCCATAGTTCAGTAAGCATCCCATAGTTCAGTATGCATCCCATAGTTCAGTAAGCATCCCATAGTTCAGTATGCATCCCATAGTTCAGTAAGCATCCCATAGTTCAGTAAGCATCCCATAGTTCAGTATGCATCCCATAGTTCAGTAAGCATCCCATAGTTCAGTATGCATCCCTGTCACGTAGGGCAACGCCCCCTCTCGTAGCTGTCACTCTGGGTTCCCTCATGTCCGTGTTCCCTGCCTGTTTGTCCCGCCCTGCTCGTTTATTTGATTCCTCGTTTGTTACCACGCCCCTGTGTCATTGTCATCACCTGTCCCTAGTTTGGTTCTATGTATATAGTCCCGTCATTCCCCAGTCGTGTCATCCGTGATTTTGTCTTTCCATTTGTTCATGCTGTCGCTTTGTGCTTTTCTGTTCGCTGTATTCATCTTGCTCGTGAGTTTGTCTGTGTTCCCCGTCGTGTTCAGTATGCCTGTGTTCCTCTGTTATTCAGACTGCCCTCCTGTGATTGACCCTGCCTGGCTTTCTGACGATGAGAATGGTATTCCCTTTAATAAATCTCGCTCCTCTCAGCGATTGTGTCCGTCTCCTCGCTCCGTAGCGCGAGCTACGTTACAATCCCATAGTTCAGTAAGCATCCCAAATGCAGCGTTTGTGCTTTGTGTTTCAAAGAGCATTTACTGTAATTTGGAAACTGTATGATTATCTAGCTTGGTCATTAATTTTGGTTTTTGTACAAGTTCAGTTATTCAGAAATGAACCTTTGCCACATAATACCATACATGCAATATTACACTTGCAGAATACACCAGTTTGTCAACCTATTTCAAAAACAAACAAAAAAAAAATTTTATATTCATTCAGCATCCTGCATGTCATAAATATCTGAATTTCTGCCTATAATCTGCTTGAAACCGGAGGAGACCTCCCCTTGTGTGTGTGAAAGACCACCCCTTGTGTGTGTGAAAGACCTCCCTTGTGTGTGTGTAAAAGACCTCCCCTTGTGTGTGTGAAAGACCTCCCCTTGTGTGTGTGAAAGACCTCCCTTGTGTGTGTGAAAGACCTCCCCTTGTGTGTGAAAGACCTCCCCTTGTGTGTGTGAAAGACCTCCCTTGTGTGTGTGAAAGACCTCCCCTTGTGTGTGTGAAACACCTCCCTTGTGTGTGTGAAAGACCTCCCCTTGTGTGTGTGAAAGACCTCCCCTTGTGTGTGTGAAACACCTCCCTTGTGTGTGTGAAAGACCTCCCCTTGTGTGTGTGAAAGACCTCCCCTTGTGTGTGAAAGACCTCCCCTTGTGTGTGTGAAAGACCTCCCCTTGTGTGTGTGAAAGACCTCCCTTGTGTGTGAAAGACCTCCCCTTGTGTGTGTGAAAGACCTCCCCTTGTGTGTGTGAAAGACCTCCCTTGGCACCGTGGTGCCATTCTGTGACATCAGTGCAGTAATCATATCAGCGGAGGACTGATATGGCTTTCAGAACAGATTGATCACTATCTTAGCATACAAAGAACCTCTCTTTTTGTTCACGGTTATAATTTTAGACATTTCTGTGTTTTGTCCCCCCTCTTCCTCCCATACCCCCCCCTCCAGTGGCGTGTTCTTGCCATGTTTGCACTGTGGCCCTTAAAGGGCCACTTGACAACATAATACTACCTCCAGAGCAGCAGGATGCGTGAGGCGGATTACAGTGATTTCCTTAAGCAGGATGCATGTTGCTTTCGTGGCGGACGAGCACAGCTGCTGCTCCGCACGGCGGAGGTTTGCACAAAAGGGGCCGGGGCGGGAGGAAGAGCTCCAGGATCCAGAGCACAAAGGGAGGGCCGCGGCTCCGGCGCCCGGCCCGCCCGCCCACTCTGCTGGGCCCAGAAGGGGGACCTAGGACCCCTGCTCCGTAGCACACCCCCAACCGCTGTAGCTCACCCATGGCATCCTCAGCACATCATTACAGTCAATAAATCAAGACGCCCCCCATTACGCTGTCGACAGGATGCCACGTGTGTTGGTGAGAAACAAACCAGCTGTTTTTTTTTTTTGTTGTTCTTCCTGCTTCTGGTTCTTTTTGTGCTTTTTAGTGAATATAGCGAAAAGGTTTGTCGTGATTACTGCAGGATGCGGGTAAACAGATGTGTTCACGTTATTTCGTGTTTGTGGGACGCCAGAAGAGGTACGGCAGCTAACATCTTCAGATGGAGATGATTAAACTCCGTTGGACCCATCTACATATGTATGCGAGTCAGCTTAGCTCTTAACTTTCGAAAAGTTCTCGAGGACTCTTATCGCGAAGGCATTGAAGTCTAGGCTGACAAATGTGAAGTTTGAAGCCTGCCACAAGGTCAGCTCCATCATAGTCTTCATCTGCAGCCTTTTGTTGAAAAGAGCGTAGCACTGATGACCGGTAGCCGATCGATCCATATCCAAACGTTGATTTCAGAGAGAGGGGTCAGGAGAGGTAGGCCTCCAGACATTACCAGCTTCGCACACGCTAAATGACAGCAGAGGGGGGGGGGGTTTCTATCAGTCCTTGGTCACCATCTCTCGTGCACTTAGCTACTTAGCAACGTAGCTGGTTTCAGTAAAGGCCAAATGACAACGTATCGACCTGCTGCCTCTCTTCAGGCCAGAAACCTAAAACCTACTCGCAAGGGCCTTCAATTACCTGCGCGTTGATGGTGCGGTAAGAGGCGAATCTTCACCCGGGGCTCTTAGTGGGCGTGGCAAAGGGACCACGTGTTTGGCAGCTGGTGGCCGAAGCTTTTGAGGAGCTGTGAGGGAAATCTCGCTAATGACCACTTCTTCTCCTACAGCCAGTGTTTTAATGCTAATAATCATTCACAATGTGCCTCTTTTTAAAACAATAATCGACGCAGACATGAATTTCATTTATTCGAAGCTGTGTCCCACCAGGAAGGTCTTAAAGCTGCAAGGTGTCTCAAGTCAGAAATTATGCTGTGGTGTTTAATGCATTTTATATCAGTATTAATCCTGGGGTTCCATACTAATTAGTGAGCACTGGCAGAATGCGTATTTTATTCTATCGGTTGGTTTCATTGAACTCCTCCTGGCTTTTTGGGATAACATGTGTTTTGCATGATTTGAGTCCCCTGTTAGTGAATGTTTACCTCAGATAGCAGAGGAAAGAAACCAGCTTGGAATGCAAGAATTCCCTGATGAACCCCAACATTACCTTAGCCATATCTAAAGTGGAATTAATTCCTGTAGAAAAAAAAACACCTATTCTATTAATTAATTTAGAGAGAATTTAGATTAGTGTATTTGTGAAGCCAATTAATTCATATAATATCAGAGGATGGCCTTATAACTCTCAACCACCCAGGGGTTTGAGGCAAATTGTGGGACCCTCGAGACCCTAGGTGAACAAACGTATCAAATCAATTATGGTGTAAGCATGTACTTTGAGACTGGTGCTCTCTTGGGATTTGGTATGTTGTTGGATACCATCAGTGATTTGTAGTGTAAAGTCGTAGACGTCTCTATAACCCTCATTTCTCCTTCTGTCTTTGTCAGTGCTGATCGCTGGTGTCATTTCCTCTCAGAGGCCTAGGACACTGTCTGCATTGGCAGACACTAGTAAAATCCAGATGATTACAAGACATAAATTATGCATAGCCATATACTAAGCTAAACTGCTAAGATCCAACAAGAATAATAAAAAAAAAACTTTCAAAGCAGTGCATCGGTATTCTAAACAAAACTGGGCTGGCAAAAATAAACTCCCACAATGCCTGGTCCCAGACCAGTTTGAACGTCTTTGTGTATGCTCAGTACCGCAAGTCCTTGAAACACCCATGGTTGTGAAAATCAGTCCCAGCTGGGCCCAATTAGGGGACAGGCAGGAGTGTCGTCCCCGGTGCCTGTCTCCCCCCCAGGCCGTAGGGAGTCCTCCTTTCATTTGTCTCATTTGTGGAGGCACACAATAATCTAGCACCATACACAACACAGTGGCTTCATTTCGGCTTTCGCTGCTGCGAAGAAGGACCACCCCACCCCCCCCAGAAACGCCCCCCCCCAACATACTTCCACAGCATTAGTCTGCACAGAGCATTCAAGATGAACCTTATTGCCATGAAGTTTATTCCAAAGGACTTTTAAAAGGGTGCCTTTTCCCCTTTAAGGATTGTGGAGGGGGGGGGGGGGGGTCACAGCCAGAGCTTAGGTGGTATAAAACATATTATCATAAATACAGAGCCTTCAGCGCCAATGTACTTGAAGCACTGTTTGGAGAGATTATGACCAGCCCGTCCTATGTGCACTACATCAAGGCAATCTTTCTCAGTCAGTCTCTTTCTCTCTCACTCCTCTCTCACCACTGAAGTCGTTTGACTTACACCCTCACCCCCATGCAACTCGTGAATGCACGTGTATTCACTGGTGTCGTGATAGGTTTGAACGAGCAGACACAAAAACACACAACGGAAACAATTAAATCCAAAGGAACACAGTTCTAAGCTAGGCAAGACACAGCGTCAAGACCGCTGAATTCACCCTGAAGCTCCAGATTAGCTAGTGGATCATCTGCCCAGGGAGAAGCACTGGATTTGGGGTAAGATCTGAGTTAAATAGAGGGTATCCTCAGCACATAGATCAGAGGTAAATCTAGTCCTCTAAATTATCCACAAATCCGACAGCTTCCAAAATGTGCCCGTTGTTAGTGCCATTGACAGACCTAATTTGAAGAGCCAAAACTAACCTTTACAGTTTGAAAACCAACTGTAATATTTTTGTAATTTTTTTAGCGATATTTTGAATCTTGGGCTGCATAATGACTGAGGGGGTTTTAATAAGGATTTATAAATATTCAGGAGTTTTATGGTATAATATCACAGTTAGTTGTATTTAGGCAGGTCTCTGACTGTCCCCACAGAATAACTCAGTCAGTGTCCTTGCATTGCACAGCAGAATAAATTCATGAAAAATTTATACCCACCCCTCACACAGAATTAAGAATACAGATAAATAAATGGATATATTTGCCCATAGGACCTTTTTGTCACATATATAATTGAATGCAAGCACATGCACTGAGCATGTTGAATAATGCATGAGTAGTCTAAAACATTTCCCAAATGGATGAAATACAGTGCAGCATTGATGATATCCCAATAAATTAGACAGCACTGGGCCACTGTGTCTCCACTGCACACATTATGATCCACAATGTCCTTAGATATTCCACGACACTATAAAACTGGCCATATTGCATCAATTAGAGGGTGCACAGTGGTCAGAGCTGGTCATTATGAAAGATAATGAAAGATTCTTGCACATTTCAGTTCTCAGTAGCGCAGGACAATGATGGGTGATAACGTTGGGTCGGACCTATCAGAAACCATCATAGAATTCACAGTATTTTTTTTTATTAGTGAATAAAAACTTGTTGATATTCTAAGAAGGTCTGGCTTTTGCTCTCTCCACATAAAAGCACATTATTCCCAAACATCCCGTTATCGGCACGCTCTGTCTCCAGGATCATGTGTGGCTGGTGAATACGGCACACTGCAGGGGGCCCATCCATCTCTCAAACTGAATAAGGTCAAAACACCGCCTAACATACATTAAGGCAAACAACCTGAAGGCCTTTGATTTATAGTGGTTATCGCAGCTCCTTCTAGACTATATGAACTAGGCTGCAAAATATACGTCTCCAAATATTTATGGCTTCCTTCTGAATTTCGAGGTACCCTAGAACCACTTCCCTTTCGTGATTGCATTTTACAACAACAAAAAACAAAAATGTATTCTATGTATTCCCTTCTTCTTACATCGTCTTCCGGCTTCCTACCATATCTCCCTCTCACTCATACTCCCTCTCTCTCTCTCTCTCTCCCTCTCTGTCCCTCTATCTGCCACACACACACACACTCTCTCTCTTTTTCTCAGAGCTGACTTGTTGTATTTGATTGGTTTTTATTCCTGCAGCCATCTTCCTATATGTCTGTGGTTGGAGGAGAGGGCAGTGTTTTGGATCACTTCTTTATTCAAACGCAGCCAAAGGGGGTCAGGAAGGCAGGTCTGTCATCTCCAATGTATTAAACTGCAGAAGAGTGCCACACCTACAATATATGAACTGCAGATCAATGGAAATGAAAAATGCTAGATAGGATTTTAACCCCTTAAATGCCAGGAGGAAGCCAGTCCCTTGGCCCTTGTGAGGTTGCTCTTTCTGGGGAACAACTAGCACCCCGGTTTCGATTGGCCAGGGAGAACAGCGCCATGATATTAATTGGTCACTGCGAGAAAATTACTCTAAATTATACCTAAATATAATTTATAGTATATCTAAATTACTATAAATTATTCTAGCACATTTGGTTTAAAACAGTTTGAATGAGGTAATCCCCCATTGTGAGGACTACAATATTGACTTGCTGTTGCAGTGCTGAATAACCTATTGTCTAGTAAATCGATCAGAGTACAATGCAAGACAACATGGCACACATGATTTGTGAAAGGCCCTGAAGGTTATAGCACCCAAGCCAAACTCTCCTCAAACACCCCTCTCTCTGTCCCTCTCAGTTCAACTAAGAAAGCTTTCTGCTAAAAAGGAACATTTATAACATCAAGGAAATTAAGAACTACTATATATTAATAATAATTAACATGAAAAACATTTTAATTAGCATGAAAAATACTTGAAGTCAAGATGAGAATAATAGAGAAACAGAAAGGAAAAACATCAATAACAATATTACGAATTAAATGAATATTTAAATAAATACATAAGGGAGTTTGCAAACAGTACGTGTGTGTGTGGTTTCTTACTTTTCTCTTTATAGACTGGGCGGTGTATCAATATTAGATAAACACCTAAAGTTTGGATGCATCATCTCAAATTTTGTGAAGTAAATTTGATTTTGAAATTTTAAAATATCTTGCATTCAGTCAGAAAGTACAGCTCTGTGTTTGCAGGGTGATTACTGGATGCTGGTGGATCGTCTGCTCTGTGAGCGTTTGCTCTGTGAGCGTCTGCTCTGTGAGCGTTTGCTCTCTGGACAGCTATATCATATACTGGCAGGACTGTAAGGCCAGAGTCTGTAGGTTAGCAGTGTAGTTCTATGTTTTTAGTATCGTCGTTGTGAGCATGATGCCTGCTATTGTGTGCTGTCTTTTATGGCCATATAGAACAGCATTTTGCTTTGTGCTTGTGTGCGTGTGTGTTGTGGCTGATGTAGTTTTGCTTATGATGTTTGTGTCATTTGGTTTGGTCTGATTGCCTGTATTTCAGACCGGGTCCTGCTATGAACAGGTGTTAGTGTTTGAGAATCCTCTAGGCAGAAACAGCTGTGTGTGTGGACTCTTTTTAATTCTCAGCTCTTGGCAAAGGGTTGTGTAGTGCTAGGAGTCAGATCACCATCTTATAAACGTGGCCAATTTGACTTGTTTAGGAATGCTGGAGATTTCAGCTGTACAGGTGTGGTTCTCCTGTACCCTCACATGAAACCTTTTCACAATTCGACATGCAGAATTTCAGTTGGGTGTTTGTTCCATTGGCCAAAATCTTTTGACAGTGGCCCCCGCACCTCATGTGCACGCAGCAGAACTGGTTCCATAACCATCTGAGATAATTGAGCGAAATGTGAATTTGTATGTGAATGTGGATTTGATGTTTAATTGCATGGAATACCCTACGTGTTTTCTCGCTCGCTTCATTGACTGCTGAATTGTTTCTAGTTGCATGAATAATTATAATCTGTACAAGTTTCTAATTTTGTGTCTCTAATGTGAAGCATGATGTGTTTCCCTGAGATCTGGCTCTATTTTGAAAAAAAAAAAAATTATAGTTTTGATATTTTTCATGTCTCCATATATCCATTTCTAGCAGTACGGCTGCAGCAGGTCCAGTTTTATGGTGGACGCCCTGTTCTGTGGCAGACAGCAACACCAGCTCATCTGTATAGAGCAGAAATTTGATTTCTGTGTCACGTATAATGAGAGCGGGTGTGGCAGTCTTCTAAAATGGTAGCCAATTCATCGACATATATGTTGAATAATGTTGGACTTAAGCAGAAGTCTTGTCTCATTCCACAGAAGATAACGGCCCTCTTGTCTTTAAATCACTCTTGTCATATGCTTAATAATAATAATGTCATGTTATTAACATGTACGTTAATTACAGTGTGTAAGGTTTAAATACTGTAAATACTAATTACAGTGTGCAAGGGGAGATATGTTGTGCTGTGATTTGGTATGAACCCAGTCTGACTTACCTGACACTGTGATTCATAAGGAAGCAGATACATCTCAGATTAATACTACAGAGCACCTTCTTCAGAATACTCTTCTCAAAGAAGCATTGGTAATTACTGAGGTCAAAATTATCTCCACATTTTAAAACGGTTATTATAAGATGTCTCCAGATGTCAGTGAAGGAACCCAAACTCACAGATGTCAGGGAAGGAACCCACACTCAGAGATGTTAGTGAAGGAACCCACGCTCAGAGATGTCAGGGAAGGAACCCACACTCAGAGATGTCAGGGAAAGAACCCACACTCAGAGATGTTAGTGAAGGAACCCAAACTCAGAGATGTTAGTGAAGGAACCCAAACTCACAGATGTCAGGGAAGGAACCCACACTCAGAGATGTCAGGGAAAGAACCCACGCTCAGAGATGTTAGTGAAGGAACCCACACTCAGAGATGTTAGTGAAGGAACCCAAACTCACAGATGTCAGGGAAGGAACCCACACTCAGAGATGTTAGTGAAGGAACCCAAACTCACAGATGTCAGGGAAGGAACCCACACTCAGAGATGTTAGTGAAGGAACCCACGCTCAGAGATGTCAGGGGAAGAACCCACGCTCAGAGATGTCAGGGAAAGAACCCACGCTCAGAGATGTCAGGGAAGGAACCCACACTCAGAGATGTCAGGGAAGGAACCCAAACTCACAGATGTCAGGGAAGGAACCCACACTCAGAGATGTTAGTGAAGGAACCCACGCTCAGAGATGTCAGGGGAAGAACCCACGCTCAGAGATGTCAGGGAAAGAACCCACGCTCAGAGATGTCAGGGAAGGAACCCACACTCAGAGATGTCAGGGAAGGAACCCAAACTCACAGATGTCAGGGAAAGAACCCACGCTCAGAGATGTTAGTGAAGGAACCCAAACTCACAGATGTCAGGGAAGGAACCCACGCTCAGAGATGTTAGTGAAGGAACCCACATTCAGAGATGTTAGTGAAGGAACCCACACTCAGATATGTCAGGGAAAGAACCCACACTCAGAGATGTTAGTGAAGGAACCCAAACTCACAGATGTCAGGGAAGGAACCCACACTCAGAGATGTTAGTGAAGGAACCCACATTCAGAGATGTTAGTGAAGGAACCCAAACTCACAGATGTCAGGGAAGGAACCCACACTCAGAGATGTTAGTGAAGGAACCCACATTCAGAGATGTTAGTGAAGGAACCCAAACTCACAGATGTCAGGGAAGGAACCCACGCTCAGAGATGTTAGTGAAGGAACCCACATTCAGAGATGTTAGTGAAGGAACCCACACTCAGATATGTCAGGAACCCACAATATAATCATGTCGAATAGGTTGAATACAGTAAATCCTGAACTTGTCTGCTCTATCATTTAACGTATCACCAGGTCCACTTGCTTTCTTTGTTTTTAGTGTATATATTTCATTTCTTCTAAGTTCCTGCGCAGCAGTGAGGGTTCGGGGTCATGGGGATTCTGGTCTTATTCAGTTCGATTTTGTTTGGGTATCGTACAGGTGGGTAATTGATTAGAGAGTGATTTAAAATGTATAATCCATATGTCACTGGCCTCTGGGCTTTCGGTGACATAGGCGATGCTGCATTGCATTGTGGGGTTGGTGGCAGTGGCGCATGGTGGAGTGGGCAGATGAGTAAATACCTCGTTGGTGTAAAGCAGGGCGGCCCGGTTCCAACACAGCAGACGCATACATAAAACGAGGCCTCCAGAGGGAGATTAATAACGGGCAGATCAACGGGCGGATAATCCCGGCAGCCGGGTGAACGGCACCAGGAGCAGGGTCAAGGGCCAGGTGGCGTGGGTTAAAGAGCTTCTTATCAATCAGTAGGATCTGTCTGGACGAGTTCCTCTGCTCGGAGGTCCAGATGTGCAGTGGAGCTACAGCTGGAGGGTGGAGGTTGGAGACTGGAACAAGATGAAGGAAAGAGGGTGGAGAAATTACCCATGCAGTCTTACACTCTCTTTTTCCCTCGAAGCCAGTGCTGGTGGTTCATCTGTGGTGAGATTTGGTTAGAATAATACAAAATCAATGTGTTTGACCATGGCGTGCTCGGGCGGTGCGGGTGAATCCTCCTGCGTGCTCTTATCCGTGCCCAATCACATGCTATCAAGCGCTTTTTAAATCCCTGATTGCATTTAACTCTGATGAGCATTCAGTTGGATCAATGGCCACCCGCCTACAAAACCCTCGTGTGTTGCTCCCGTACGCGAACACACATAGTCACACGTTCACTCGCATACAGACCCACGCATGCTCACACACACATGTACGTGCGCACACACACACACACACACACACACACACACACACATGCTTTGCAACATTGCTCCGGAGATTAAAGCTACATAAAAGCAAAGGAACAAAGGTGATGGCACCTCTTTTCAAATGGCAAAAGCCAGGCTTGACACGAAATGAGTGGGTGAGCGTCGGACGGACAAAAGGCAGGAGAACAGAAGTGTGAGGGCAGATGGAGGTGTAGGCGGCCCAGGCCAGGAGCAGGGCCTTTAATTAAAAGGATTATATGGTGGTGCAGCTCACCAGGGAGAGGCTGTCCATGTCCTGAGATTGAGTACAGTAATGAAACCCATCACAGGCATCTGAGGGCAAGGGGTTGGTGTGTGTGTGTGTGTGTGTGTGTGAGTGCGTGTGTGTGTGTGGGGTGGAGGAGGGGTGTGAGGGGCTTGAAACAGGACTGCATGGCTTAAAAAGACACCCAAAGAAGAGAGGAGGACACTGGGTGGAGAGAGATGATGGAGACGAAAATAAGGATGGAGTCAATGTGTCACCTTAAACAAGTGGCAATGACCAGGAAGACATACAAGCCGAATGTGGCATGGGGGTGAGCAATATGTTCAAGCATCTGTGACAAAAATGCTTATAAAATGTTTATTAAAAATGCTTATTCACTCAGCAATTTTTCAGACCATTTCCATCTTTGATTAATATCAGACACAAATTCTTCAGAATAAATGCTGCATGCAAAAGATAATTAAACATTGCTTCTCTTCAATGAATCCTTTAATTATGCGATAAAATATAGCATTATGAGACAATAAAAGTAGATATTGGTAAGGCATATATCATGACATCTGTATAACCCTCCCTTTAAACTTTGACCTTTTGGTCCCTGTTAGGAGTCACTGCTTCCTCTGAACCTATATCCAATAGGAAAGACAAACAGACCGAAAACAAAACATCTGACAGTCACACTTGGTAGTCTTCACAGGTCAGCTTGTAAAACGTAGCTTATCTCGTAATCTAATTCATATGAAATTCTGTGTAATGGTCATCATTCATCATATGCCTACAAATCCTTTGTGAGATCAGGTTGTTTGATAGATGAGATATATATATATATATATACATCAGGGGTCTCTTCATGGCTCCCATATAGGATCCATTTCTATTATTCACACTGCAATCTCTATTTATCCCCCGCGATCTGACACAGCTCACGTGGTTCCCCTGTGAGATAGATTGTGTGGAACACCTGTGATATACTGTAGCTCTCGTGGTTCACCTGTGATATGGCTCGTCCCGGGTTGTATTCCTGTTATCGTCTCACAGGGAGGGCCCTTATGCAGGTCAGATGTCACTTGGCTACGATTAGCACTCATCTCCTTCTGCTGCTAGTGCATTAAAGAGAGCTGTTTGGAAATGGAAGCCATCTAGTCTTAGACCCGTTTGTATGTCTCGGCGCTATGAGAGTTGGAATAGCTAAGAACATAAGCAGAGCTTAGCTTACTGCCGCATGAGAATGAAGCAAGAGAAGTCAAGAGGACACACAAGTCAGGAAATATTGTGATGAGCAATTTCAAATGTCGCATTTTTAAAAAGCCATGCATCAATAGGAATGGTGAAAGACCTCTGCTTTTAGAATACTGACTGCTAGTCTGAGCTCTGATTACACACATAAAGAGAAAGCTTACATATGCTTACGCTCTATCATTTATCTGAAGGAGCATTTTCTCTCTCTCTTTCTCTGTTACTCTATCTCTCTTTATGATCCCAAAAGAGGCTAAATTCTTACGTCTGTGGAGCCCAGCCGTGTCTTTCGATGGGAAGAGAAAAGATGGTTGCAGGGCAGGCCGTCCGTCCTGACTTTTAAAGATCTATCCACACTTCCCTTGAGCCAGCTCTCATGTTTAATGGTCAGGCTGAGCAAGTTTGAAACCCAAAGGTAGAGAACTCCCATTACCTGAATTTGCATGACCACGCCCACATTTTGCAGACTCCAACTGGTCCAAACACAATTCAGAAGGGAGGGAAACACTGTATCCAAGTGTTGCTTTAATTAAACTCTTTAAACTGAAAAAAACTGAGTTTTAGTACTATCTTGTTGATTGATACAACCACCTCTAGCAATAATCTTTAAATAAATTTGTTTCCCCAATCTCTATTGAAAATCTGCGGCTTTCTTTCTTAACAGAGCTTTCAGTCTTTCATGCCATTGATAAACATTCTCTTACACATGTTCTCTGCAGAAATAAAATACCTAAAAGGTGGTCAATACGTAAAAAATGTGAAACTTCAAATGACTGACCGTTATCTGTACTGTATTAAGAGTATCTGCAAAGTCTGGGTGATTTTCAGGGAATTTCATGGTCTGGGGGAGGAAAAAAAAAAAAAAAACTTCATCCATGCTTTAGCAAAAACATCCATGATCTCAGAAAGCTGCCTGGAACCTCATGAATCTCATAATTGAACGTTGCTCCCACATCGCGGCATATTGAGAGCACGTTCCTTCCTCTGGGGCTTTCTGACGAATGGTTTCAGGTGCTGAGACACCAGTCTGTAAACTCTCCAAAAGTTCCCGGCAGTCACCCGGCGGAGGGTTTCTTCTCGGAGAGGCCCTTTCCGGGTGAGGGCCAATGTGCTTGAGGAGGTATGAAATGAATTTCATTTCCTTTTTCTATCCCTCTCCCTCATTTGCCCACAGTCTCTGAGTGAGGTTCGTCGGCTCAAGATATGTGTCGCACCATTACGGAGCTAATCCATCCATGACAGCATTCAATTTCCCTCTGGGGAATTTCCGCATCCCCTCAGAAGGAGGTGTCATCCTGTCTGGGCTATAAGATTCTTCAAGTTTGCCACGTTTCTGGGGAGTGCACCCCTGACAGCAGCTTCAACGGGCTTGGGAGTGGCGCTCCCCATGGGGGAAATGGAAAATGCCGAAGGAAAAAGAGCTTCATGATCTCAGCTCTCTGTGTTAATTCAGTTCACACGCACACGTGAACCAAGCGACTGCTCATTGGTTGATGTGTCCCCTTGGTTAGTTCAGAGAGAAAGCTCACAAGCGAGATGAAATGTCTCCTATAATCAAGCAAGGTACCACTAGATGATATGTCGCTGCATTCCACTGACCAGAGCTGACTCCTATGACTTACAGAGCTGACTCCTATGACTTACAGAGCTGACTCCTAGGACTTACAGAGCTGACTCCTATGACTTACAGAGCTGACTCCTAAAGACTTACAGAGCTGACTCCTATGACTTACAGAGCTGACTCATGAAGACTTACAGAGCTGACTCCTATGACTTAGAGCTGACTTCTAAAGACTTACAGAGCTGACTCCTATGACTTAGAGCTGACTCCTAAGACTTAGAGCTGAGTTCTAAAGACTTACAGAGCTGATTCCTAAAGACTTACAGAGCTGACTCCTAAGACGTACAGAGCTGACTTCTAAAGATGTACAGAGCTGACATCTAAAGACTTACAGAGCTGACTCCTAAAGACTTACAGAGCTGACTCCTAAAGACTTACAGAGCTGACTCTTAAGACGTACAGAGCTGACATCTAAAGACTTACAGAGCTGACTTCTAATGACTTACAGAGCTGAATCTTAAGACGTACAGAGCTGACTCTTAAATATTTACAGAGCTGACTATTAAATACTTACAGAGCTGACTCTTAAATATTTACAGAGCTGACTATTAAATACTTACAGAGCTGACTCTTAAATATTTACAGAGCTGACTATTAAATACTTACAGAGCGGACTCTTAAGACTTACAGAACTGACTCCTAAAGACTTACAGAGCTGACTCCTAAGACCTACTGGACTGACCATATAAATGCTGCTGTTGTAAACATCTGCATCTGTACTAGAATGTTTCAGTTCCACTCAAAAGGGCAATACTCATCCTGAAATAGCTGAGGGTCTCACAAACTGTAATGAAACATAAGCCCTCAACGAAAATAAAGATTGGAACTAGCCAACATTAGAATCAGATAACAAAAACCAGTTCCTGCAGACAATAATGCAACGGCCATGATAGATATTGCTGACACATGTAAATAACATCAATTCCTATGGTAAGGCTCTCCTTGAAGCAAACAAGGTGGAGGAAATTGCTTGGCCACACTGTACACATATACTGATTTATATTTTCAGTGTTTATTATACTGCATTGTGCTGTGGGTACAGATGTCTTATTAGCTCGTGAGAGACTGTTCCTCATAGCACAGACACAAAACATGGACGAACACACCCGTGCTGCGTTCAACCTTTCTCTTTGTTTGCGTCTTTTACAATTTTATTATGTAGATGCTATCATTTATTACTCTGTGTGGGACAGATTTAATTTAACTGTTACATATCAGGTTTTATTTAAATAAATAAACAAACAAACAAACACTGTTGTATCTGATATTGGTATTATTATTATTATAAACCATTTTGGTGCAAGAGTAGTCATGAGATAAATGAAAACCCAGATTATAATAATCGCAACGCTACAATGACAAGCCAACGTGACGTTGGCTATTCTGAGGTAGGTACTCAGTGAAAGGAAATGTTTCTCGTGACATTGCATTAAACTTCTTGCAATGGATTTAAGCAGATAGTTCATCTTCTGCAAAAACACAGTATCTACTTAGCCTGAATTAAAGCAAATGTTAATTGACCATCTGGAGATGATCACATCCACTTTGGAATCCACATGTTGCTTTTTATCTCTGAGCGATTGCATCTTATTTCTTTTATTATCTCATACATCACTCCTTCACATCCTTCTCTTCTGCATAAACAGCAAAGGAAGGAACTGGTGAACCTCACACTACGCAGAACACTGACGGAAGATCAAGACTGGTACAGTCTTTACTTGGCAGACTACATTTTAAAAAGTTTCAAAACTAAAATAAATTACTTACGAACTAAAAACTACCAATGAATGCAGTTCCTTACATTTAGAAGACATACAACTCAGTTTGGATAAGTACATACTCCACTGATCTGTTGATATTTGGAGAAATTACTCCACAAATAGTTCTAATAGCTTGAATACACAACATAATGCAAATAGTAGATAAATATGTGAAACTGCACAAAGAAAAGGTTTAGTGTAAAGGTTCTGAAAAGCACAAAACCAAAATGATGGCCATCCATACACAGCACAATAAAATCTGATTGATCTTAAACCATGGCAGTGTGGTACCATTCGGACAGACACACAGATAGATCTGAAAGATCATTTCCTGTGTGCTTGTATTGAACACTAGATTTAGTCTTAGATCACGCTGAGACTACGGACACGAGATACAAACAAGGTTCTCTGAGGTGGCGCATTCGGTATAAAACTCCTTCCCAAGCATTTCCTGGTACGTATTGATATTGCAATCATTCAGCAATCATGTCCAACAGGACATATTTATTACTGATTATTGATTTAACCATTGTTGTTGCGCTACTCTGCATCTCCACTGCAATGTGAAGGTATTAGTCACCACACCCTCTCCAAAACAAAGACCTTGACCATCATCAAAATATACAGCCTTCATTTTGCATTCGTACCATCTGTACAAAAGCACCGTGGAGCCAAACTCTAGTGAGAGCAGCATCAGGTTAATGCCAATATACTTTTCGTTTGGATGATGCATATCTGTCTGGTTGTAAACCGCAATCCCCTGGCATGATTTCTGAGGTGGATTACAGCTTCGTAATTAAGAGATTAAAAAGAGTTTCAGCATATCTAACAACTACACAAGCAATATGAAATCAAAGGAGGAAGACGAGGGATATATGGCTCATGCACTGAGATACACAGAGACACGCATATCTGAACATGTGCAGACACCCACATTCCCAGCATGTCGCAGATAATGCGAAGCTGGTGAGCAATGTGTGAGCCGCACGGGTGCCAGTGTTGCTCAGCGGGCGTAGGAGTGGGCTAAACGCCCCCACCCCCACCCGCCCCACCGGGTTCTCGCTACCAGCACAAGGTCAACCCTGAAGCCGGCCTGAATTACCCCCGCTAGGACATCTTTTTCATTATCAGCTCTTCACACATCAGAACAATTAAATCCCTGCTATAATGACTCCTAAAGTCTCTGATTATGTGTATCAGGTGAGCTACAGTAGACTGGAGCTCAAATCTGCAGGTGGAAGGAGTGAGAATGGGAACTTTGAACCTGCTGTGGAACCCCAAAACTGTACCGTTAATGACTGCATGCAAATGTCCATGCGATGTCATTGTGTCTGAATCAGGATCGGACTATTGGCCAAGAACGTTTTCACATGCAGTATGAAGGATTTGACATGACGCAATTGGAGCATGTCAATAAAATCAGAGGAGAGAATTCAATAGGTGAGGAAAAGCAGATAAATGAAATGATACAATATTTACATTAAAACATTGTCCCAGATTGAGGATCTCACAAGAGTGTGAGTTACAAAAAAAAAAAAACATGCTATGTAACAGATAAGAGAGGTGCAGTATAGTCGTAGTGTGATGTCAGTGGGGAACCCAGGAGTACCTGAGGAGGGTAACTACAGATGGGGAGGAACTGAGCTCGTGGTGAGAGGTTTTGGTCAGCACAGACCTCAGCCTCTTGCCGGAGGGAAGTGGTTTGAAGATGTCATGTCCAGGGTTTGAGGGGTCAGTCGTGGTCTCGCCCGCCCGCCTCGGTGTTCCCGGGGCTGTGCAGGTTTTTGGGAGGGACGGTAGGATGCAGCCAATCGCCCTCTCAGGAGGCAGTGCACTCTGCCCTTATGCTCATGTAACATCCTCAATCCAAGACTCCTATAATAAACAAGCCCATGTATTCCTGAGGCTGCCTTGGCCACGATAACCATGAAAAGGATTCAAAAGAGTCAAGTAGTCCTTTAAGGCAATACCTGTATTTTGGCACATGGAAACAAGCTGAAACTGTAGCCTTTATCAACACTAACCCTCAACCAGCAGCTATTAGAGCAGACAGAGCAGGAGCCCGGGGCAGGGCAGTGTCCAGAGAGACCGCCTGGTGGGGGACAGCCTCCGTCTGCTCTCCTGAAGACACAGCTACGCCTTGGAGAGCGTTCCTTCCTCATCACTGCTCATTACCACAGAGGACGGGCCTCATGCTCACTCCCCCCCCCCAACTAGGACCCACTCAGAGTAGAACCACTGGAGAGATTCCTCATGTTCAAGTCCATCACCATGCACAGCTACACAGCGTGATGGGGTCCCAGCTTTGGTTATGTGTTTTTTTACACACCTTCAGGCTTTATTTGGACATGCTGAAGCATTGTGAAAAGACATTGTTTGGTCATCGTTGGTCATGGATTAGGCCGATTGGTTTCAAGGTTAATGCATATTCATGAACTTAAAAATAATCAACTTCATGTAAGTTGGCATTATACTGCCACAGGCCAACAATGCAAATGTCACAGCTGAATAATTGTAGACTACAAACATTGAAACATTCTAATAACTCTCTTTGGTATGTAAATTGTCCATATGATGCAATAATTGCTGCCATAATGAGTCACAGGTAAACCTGTATCTTAAACGAGCAACGTTTACTTAGCGCCTTTTTTTATTAAGAATGAAAGAAATGAATTAAATACTGACGTGGTGGTATACATCAAAAGCTACACCTCCCATTTCATATGACTGCAAGGATTTGCACCGTAACATGAAGCCCCAGAACGATGCTCAGACACCAGAACTCTTGAGTCTAACAGCAAGGCCTGTGGACATCAAACTAAACTAAACTTCTAGCATTTTAATTGCAGGAGGAGTACTCCTCCATTTACTACTGGAAGACAGTAACACCCGTACGCGGATCTTGGACATCCATCATCCCTTCAACCGTTCCCCCTCAAACGGGTTTTGGCAGTGGCCAGAGGGGGCGGAGTCACAGTAGCCCCCCCCAAAGCCCCCCCCAAAGCACTGCCATGGGCAACCGTTATAAATACAGCATTCTAATGGTAACTTTATGATGTTGTCTGTGTGAGACTACGACTCTCCTGGGGCCACTTGCCTCCAGCCGTTCTCTCCTCCCACCTCAGCCACCCCCACCCTCACCCCCACCCCCACACCTCCTACGCTCTTTCCCCATCTCTGAATTTACAGCCTGGCTAGAGAGAGACAGGCGCAGTAAATTTTCCTCCCGTGTTGAATAATTCATGGCAAGGCCTATAACACATAAATAACAGATGAGGCCTCTGGTTTAAGAGATAAAAGCTAGAAAAGTGTCGGGCTAATTGACCATGATGGCCGTGTAATAGTGAAATATTTGATTGTGTTTTTGGTGAGGGTAATGTGGAAATACGTTCGTCTGCCTGTGCAAGTGAGCTCACGGCCACCGCTCTGAGAACAGCCCGGGCATCAAGAGCGAATAAAGCACACACGCCTTTCACATTTTGCAGTCTGTGTGAGAATGGTTCAATCTTTTTACATTCAGTTCATGAAAATATGTTTGACTACAACATAAATAGGTTCCTCGGTCTCTCGCCAATGTTGCAAATTGATTGTGTAGAGGCATGCTCTGTTTAATACACACACTTCATGGATGTTTCTATCTTGTAATTGTTTTGTCTTGCAGCCTGTATTGCACTGCTGAGATGATAAATGGAAATAGGACAAGGCCATTAATATAGTGTAAAGAAAGCAGGCCAGGGTGAGAAAAGTACACGTGATTCACTTAAGTCCTGTATTCCCATTACGCTCGAGACGTGCAGCGTTAGTGACAGCTCCCTCCAGCACCTCCCCCTCCCTCATGTGACCTCCCCCTCCCCCGTGATGTGGCCTGATCACGGAGATCTAGAGCAGGAGACATCCTCTTCCATTTGACCTCCAGCTTCCAGAAGGATGACAGAGAAAGTGAGAGGGATAGAGAGTGAGAGAGAGAGAGGATCTGGCCTTAAGCCAGGCTCTCGTGTCAGGGCAAGGAGGGCAAAATAGTGAGTGAAAGGGAAGAGAGAGAAGAAGAAAGACAGAGTGGTAGGTAGATAAAGAGAGAGAGAGATCTGCAACATTAATAGATGTTTATCTGACTCCCACCATCGCCCTGAGAAACACCACGAGCGGCATGTCCACCAAGATAAATAAAGAAAGGAGAAAAGGCAGCACACGGAGCCTTCCGATCGATCTGGGTTTCAGAAGCGCCGCTCTGACCTTTCCCGCTGATAAGATGGCCATGAAGGTCAGATGTGGCCAGGCTGAAACGCAGGAGGCCTGCTGGCCGGCTCTCTCCTCCTCCTCCACTCCTCTCCCCCTCTTCTCCGCACGGTTCGGCTCCACTCGGCTCCTCTCCGGTCTCACCCTGATCTCACCGTCTCCTCGGGACCGGCAGGAACTAAGCCACCCGCTGATGAGACGACGAGTGTCAGCTTGACCTTTTTTGCAATGCATCATGGGTCAAAAGTCAGAATATCCCTCATGGCCGCTGTACAAGTCTCGGAGCAGTGCTCCTTCATTGGAGTCGTGTTACTCTGGGGAAATGGCTAAAGAGCAACACTGAAATTGTGTTTACTTTAAACCAGCTATGCTACCTTGCTGTTTCTAAACATTTCCACTGCCTCAAAATGTCTCCATGCATATATATGAATGACTGTGGGTCTGTTCATGTAAAAAAGAAATTCATAAAAAGGTTGTTGAGCACGAAAGAGAACAAGCCGGAGATAACAGACAGCTGAAAAAGGCACCAGACCCACCACAACAGTAGATCCTTAAAGGAGACCTAGAAATAATAAACACACACAGATAAACAAACAAACAAACAAACAAACATGTATGTAAACAATCAAACAAATTAATAAAGAGCCTTTTGCCATTATGAGTAAACCAGATTAGACCTTATCTTGTGCAAAATGTTACCGGGGGGGGAGGTTGGGGGGGTGTAAAATGGACACAGCAAGAAAAAAAGACAGATTTAAAGTGTGCAGAAACAGTCTAAATAGTCGGGTGAACTAACCTAGTGAAAACCGGGACATTAAATTTTTTTTTATATTCCGTCCCGGGAAAACCGGGACAGGTGGCAACCCTAGACTAGACTTTTACTCCAAACCTTAATTCTCACGAAATTGTCTGGCTTCTCGGGCGAGGGCGGCTTTACCATTTGGAGTTGAAAGGAGGAGTTCAGTAGCTCGACTGGATGGCACGTTAGCGTGGCTGATCGGGCCGAGCGTGCCGGAGCTCTGTCTTCCTGTGCGGGGCACTAGAGTAAACACTAGCTGGAGTGTAATTGGAAAAGACACCGGGTGGATATAAAGACGGATCGGGGCGCTGTCTGGGGCTCCTCCCTCGAGTTTCTCTCTATTAACACTGTCACTCTTATCGTGCACGCAGCACCTGACGCACCTTAATCACACTCTAATGGCTGTACTTTAATTACCCTACACAGGTATCCCGCATGCAAGCTAACCTGCTGTTTGCATGGCCAACGAGACGTAGGCTGGGGAACTGGTGCAATTAGCCCGAGCGGGTCGCGTGCAAGGGCCACGTTCCAGGAGCAAGTTGACGCGATCGTGCTTCTAAACTAGTCGTTTTGGCTAAGTTTACTGGCATATGCGCACAGTACGTACCCCACAGCCCACATGTCGAGGGAGCGTGTGTCTGCACTGATTACACGCACAACAAAAACATGCAGCATGTTCTGTGGGCTTTTGGGTCAGCCAACTGCATGCACAGGTGATTACACTCCCAGCCACAGGACCAGCAGGGAAATCACAGATATGGTGAAGCTAATTGTTTCCATTTTGTTCAGCTATGGTGAGGAAAGGTAACGTTCCCCCGGTGTTCACCCTCGTCATGTAGCCGAGTGACAGGCGGTCGTTTGCTGCTTTACTGAAATGTACATGGGTTAAACGAATACAATCACTACAATAAGATGCCCAGACTGAAACCCTCAGAGAAGTCACTGAACAAGATTTTACAAGAATGGATATACATTTTCAGAAAGTTCAAAGAAGCCCCAGAAAGAAGTTATCTGTTTAGCTGATGGGAAGCTAGTTGGAGTCTCTGTCGTTTGAAATCTTATTAGGAATTTCTTTTGGCTGATCAGATCCCAAGCCAAGCAGAGCAATTCCCTGGCTGTAGTGTTTGTATATGACTGCACCGTCTGATAACACACAGGCTTGAGCAGTCGTCCTTGGGGTTTTCAAGGTGTGGAAGGAAGAAGCCGGACAGGGACACCCTGACCCCCCCAAAGTCCAGGATAGGGGGGCCGAAGACTCGTGAGAGGCGATGAGAGGGGGAGGGAAAGGTGAGCTCGCAGACAGGAGGGCCATGTGTCAACGACGGAGAGGAGAGAGAGAGAGAGAGAGAGAGAGAGAAGAAACAGGGAAAGATGAAAGAGAGCATGAGAGAAAGAAAGATAAGAAAGGGAAAGAGGGACAGATATAGGAAGAGAAAGAGAGAGAGAGCGAGACGACAAAGGAAATCAATATTTCAGCAGCACGACCACTCAAGCCACTGCCAATGACAGCAAACATCATGAAAAGATATGGGAACAGGGACGGGTAAGAAATGAAAAAGATAAGAGAACAGGAAAGTAAATGACATCTGAAGCCATTTCCTATGGGGCATGCTATTCTGCGCAGATTTGAAACTTTATAGAGTTATGTGGAGAGTTAAATTTCCATTAGTTGGGAAGGAAATTTAAGTTCTCTGTCTTGAGGGACTCCTGTGCCATGACGTAAAGTGCTCCCTAACAGCGTGATGGATGGGGTCCACGCAACTCATAAAATGAGGCAAACCCAGGTCAGTGGTGCTAGTGACAGGAAGAGAGCAGAACCTGATGGAGAAAAATCCCACGCCTCTCCATCTCTCTCCATCTCCTCCTGGTTTGCACCGTGATGTGAACATGCTCTTGACTGTTCCCCGCCGCTCACCCAGGGCACCACCCCCGGGTGGAGGGCCACAGGGGGGACAGCAGGAGGCGTGGTGCACCAGTGACGTCTCCGCCCGTGAGCTGGTGCCATCCCACCGCTGGAGGAGGTTACGACCACGGACGAGGCGGCGTGCACAAATCTCCCTCCGCTAATAAAGCGCGGGCGCCCATCCTAGCGCGGGTCGCCCAGTGGACGTCTGTCCTGCGGCGGTCTGTCTTACGGAGGACAGCTCGAGCTATCAGGGCACGAAAGGCAGGATGAGTCACTGCGAGAGCTAAGCGCCGATGCTGATTAGCCTGTCAGGCAGCTCGAATCAGACCTGCTTGTTCATATCGGCCAACCGTCAGAGCAGCACTATAATTCATCATGGAAACATGATGAAACGAGTCCATTTAGCTTCTTATATCCACCCCGTTCTCTTCTGAGCAGAAGTCTCCTTATGCCTGTTCGGCCCATTAATATTTCTATTGCTCTGCGTTTCCGCACTGGCCAACGCAACGCTATAAAAAGTTATACCTGAAATCAAATTTAAGTGAGTGTGGATCGTCCCTTGACCAGCTGTGTCGAACACACGCGTGCGATCGCATCATGGATGTGTAGCATGTGAAAACAGACACAGGGAGTCACTCCAGTGACACCACCCCCCCCCCCCCCCACCTTTTGTTTGTGAGCTGTGGTGTATGTGTTAGGCCTGGCCTGACAGTGATGGAGAGGGTGATTTCAGGCTTCGCCGTTAGCAGTAGGAGATAGGAGATCTTAAGGCCTAAGGATAGTACTTTTTATGAGATGTTCATTGCGGAAGCTACATCAAACTGTCTGGGACTACTGCAAAGCCATCGTGGCTTCCTCTCCTCCTCTTTTATCACTCCTCTCCCTCTCTCCTTTACCCACTCCCCCACTCCCTCTGCCTCTTACCATGGGACAAATAACACAATGGTTTTTCCCAAACATTATCAGCGTAGACCATCTAGCACTGTAATGCATTATGCAGTAACACCAGGGTGAAAGTCATTATACAAGCTCGGGGTAATAAAGGAAGAAACGTGCAGATCCCACCTGTTTATTACAGTTAAAAAGTGTTTGCAGGAACATTGTTGTACTTACTATAAGGTTAAAGTGTGTATGTAATCAGCAGAATCCATAAATATCCTGTAACGTAGGTGATGATTTAACAGGTATATGTGAGAGAGATCTGGGGATCTGTCGTGCGACAAAGGGACTGCAATCAAATAGAGCAAGAAGTTTGGAGTTGGTGCCTTACGCAGCATACAAAGTCACACTAACATCACCCCCCAATAACTGTCATTCACACCACTGTTTCCCCTCATGAGCGAGATAGATGGGGAGGAGGAGAGAGGTAGATAGCTAGATAGAGGGGGAGAGAGAGAAAGAGAGAGAGAGAGAGAAAGAGAGTAAGAGAGAGAAGAGAGAGAGAGAGAGAGAGAGAGAGAGAGAGAGAGAGAGAGAGAGAGAGAGAGAGAGAGAGAGAGAGAGAGAGAATGCTGGGTAGGGCAGCCGTGGCCCAGTGAGCTCTCCCCCATCCCTCATCCCCAGCTCCTTCCTCTTCCTCAGCCTTCATCAGAGACCAGCGGGCTGCATTAGCATTTCCCATCAGCACCAGAGCCTCCTCCACCCGTAGAGATCTCCTCCACCACGCTCCTCCACCACGCTCTCACCCATCCACCCACACGCCACTGTCACACCGCTTGGCTCAGTGACCCTGCTTCTTGTCTCCCATAATTCACCTCTCCTTCCCGGTGCTGGCCCGTGGCACCGTGGTGCGGTGCGGAGGACGGAGGGGAGGAGTCAGGAGACGGGTGGGGGCTATAGCCAACTGTAAAGCTAAATTATTGCCAATCAGATTTTATTCACAGCTCAACTGCTAGACAAATTGCAGCTCATGCTATTTGCCATGGGTCAGGGCGCTGCGTAATTCCACGTTAATAAGTCATATTTGAAGGCAAGATGACACTGCACGTACACACCGGCATACACACACACACACACACACACACGCCCTGGGCTGTGACAGCCCTGCCACGTCTTTCTGGGACACACTGCATGACTCAGCGGAAAGAGAGTTAGAGCTCCTTAAAGCAACAGGATGTATTTTAATTCCAAGGACAAGAACTACTGCATTTCTTTTTTTCCGATTCTCTTCTACACATTTTTTTCTACATTAGGAAAAAAAAAACCAAACAAAAAAAAAAAACAAAACAAAGAAAGCTTCTTCCCGCGAGGCCATAGAAGCACACAGAATGCAGTCAGAAAAGTCTTTGAAGCCCTTTGTTTCATTTTGTCATACAGTATTGAGTGCTTCAGTGTCGTTGAGAGGTTCTGGCAAATATGGGCAGCAGAATCTCCAGATCTGCCCAGACACGGCGCTGGAACACACGAGGGGAAACTTCTCCAGCTTCTCTTCGCTTTGTTGCTGGGAATTTATCTGAATTTCCCACTGACTGAGCTGAGGCCAGTTGATTAATTTAATAAATATCTGAGCAAATAAACAACTTCTACCTTGGGGGCTTCGGGCAGCATTTTCTTTAGAACCCTACAAAAATCAAAGCAGTAGATATCAACAACTGTCAAACAGCGTAGCATCCACTCCCATACAAATACAAACCCATCAATCCGCCAACACCAGCTCCTACAGCATGGAGATACAGCACGAGGAACCATGATGAAAATATAAAACATCTAAATAAAATCTGGCAATATCGGGAGCGCGAGCTCTCTCTGAAATGGCCTGTCATGTTGGTGATGGTGATTTTCAGGTTGCCTGTCCAAGGATGGAGATCTGTCCCGTTCACAGGGCGTCCTGCTCAGTGTTCTGTGGTGAAAACACCTGCAGTCTGTTAGAGACCCTCTGCCCTGACATCCCATTGAATTAAAGCACATGGTGTCTCTCTGCTAATATCCTTTAATAATATGTCCAAAATAATAGGAAGAGTCAGAAGAGGAACAGAGCAGCTGACAAAGTCTCAGTGAGATGCCATATATGTCATATTTGAGATATATTTTTTCATGTCTTTCATTATATGGTTTACCTAGGTGACCTACGAATGCATAATTGTGACATCTTTGGCTTGTTTCATTGACAATGACTCAATTACAGCATTGCACTATTATCATTCACTCCAAGCTGCCGGTGGACTTTTGCTGACATGGTGTCAAATCAACATGAGACATAAAACACAACCATATTTACAATGGCCCTCTGTTCAACCAATATTAAGCTCTGACAGCTGATTATCTCTGGCCATACATTATAATTACACTAAGAGATTCGAGTAAAGAAAATGTGGGTAGTACAATATATCAGACCAAATAGCCGACATTATCTTTTAATTAGATTCACATCATTTGCGGTGAGTACATTATAGTGGATCATCTAGAAAGTCTCTCTGACAGACTCTTTCTGTTGGGAAGCTGTAGAAAGTTAAGCTCATTTCAAACTAAAATGAGTGTTCATTTATATGATCTGATAAAATGAAGGAAGCCTCCGAGGAAATAATGTGTTCCCCTACACCTGGTAATTGAGAAATAATGTTTAAGATAGAAATTTAATAGATTATGTCTTTGAACCCATTAGTTCTGGACTCTACTCATGCCAGTAAATGCAAAAAAATTGTAGTCCCAACCCAGTGCCCATCTGTTCAGTAGTACTACACAACCCAGTGCCCATGTGTTCAGTAGTACTACACATCCCAGTGCACATCTGTTCAGTAGTACTACACAACCCAGTGCCCATGTGTTCAGTAGTACTACACATCCCAGTGAACATCTGTTCAGTAGTACTACACAACCCAGTGCACATCTGTTCAGTAGTACTACACAACCCAGTGCACATCTATTCTGTAGTACTACACAACCCAGTGCCCATCTGTTCAGTAGTACTACACATCCCAGTGCACATCTGTTCAGTAGTACTACACAACCCAGTGCACATCTGTTCAGTAGTACTACACAACCCAGTGCACATCTGTTCAGTAGTACTACACAACCCAGTGCCCATGTGTTCAATAGTACTACACAACCCAGTGCACATCTGTTCAGTAGTACTACACAACCCAGTGCACATCTATTCAGTAGTACTACACAACCCAGTGCACATCTATTCAGTAGTACTACACAACCCAGTGCACATCTGTTCAGTAGTACTACACAATCCAGTGCCCATGTGTTCAGTAGTACTACACAATCCAGTGCCCATGTGTTCAGTAGTACTACACAACCCAGTGCACATCTATTCAGTAGTACTACACATCCCAGTCCACATCTAGTCAATAGTACTACACAATCCAGTGCACATCTATTCAGTAGTACTACACAATCCAGTGCCCATGTGTTCAGTAATACTACACAACCCAGTGCACAGCTATTCAATAGTACTACACAATCCAGTGGACATCTATTCAGTAGTACTACACAATCCAGTGCCCATGTGTTCAGTAGTACTACACAACCCAGTGCACATCTATTCAATAGTACTACACAATCCAGTGCCCATGTGTTCAGTAGTACTACACAATCCAGTGCACATGTGTTCAGTAGTATTACACATCCCTGTGCACATCTGTTCAGTAGTACTACACAACCCAGTGCACATCTGTTCAGTAGTACTACACAACCCAGTGCACATCTATTCAATAGTACTACACAATCCAGTGCCCATGTGTTCAGTAGTACTACACAATCCAGTGCCCATGTGTTCAGTAGTACTACACATCCCAGTGCACATCTGTTCAGTAGTACTACACAACCCAGTGCACATCTATTCAGTAGTACTACACAACCCAGTGCCCATCTGTTCAGTAGTACTACACATCCCAGTGCACATCTGTTCAGTAGTACTACACAACCCAGTGCACATCTATTCAGTAGTACTACACAACCCAGTGCCCATCTGTTCAGTAGTACTACACAACCCAGTGCCCATGTGTTCAATAGTACTACACAACCCAGTGCACATCTGTTCAGTAGTACTACACAACCCAGTGCCCATGTGTTCAATAGTACTACACAACCCAGTGCACATCTATTCAGTAGTACTACACAACCCAGTGCACATCTGTTCAGTAGTACTACACAACCCAGTGCACATCTATTCAGTAGTACTACACATCCCAGTCCACATCTATTCAATAGTACTACACAATCCAGTGCACATCTATTCAGTAGTACTACACAATCCAGTGCCCATGTGTTCAGTAGTACTACACAACCCAGTGCACAGCTATTCAATAGTACTACACAATCCAGTGGACATCTATTCAGTAGTACTACACAATCCAGTGCCCATGTGTTCAGTAGTACTACACAACCCAGTGCACATCTATTCAATAGTACTACACAATCCAGTGCCCATGTGTTCAGTAGTACTACACAATCCAGTGCCCATGTGTTCAGTAGTACTACACATCCCAGTGCACATCTATTCAGTAGTACTACACATCCCAGTGCACATCTATTCAGTAGTACTACACAATGGGCAACACGGTGGCTTGGTGGTCAGCACGTTTGCCTCTCAGCACTGGGGTCTTGGGTTCAAGTCCCTATCTGACTGGAGTTTCCATGTTCTCCCTGTGTCTGCGTGGGTTTCCTCCGGGGTCTCCGGTTTCCTCCCACAGTCCAAAAACATGGAGGTGAGGTAAATTGGCAGTCCCTGATTCCCTGACAAATTCTCCCTGAGTGTATGTCTATGTCTCTTCATGTCCATTAAAAAAAAGCAGTTGCCTGAGTGTCTGTGCATGAATGTTTGTGTGCTTGTGTGCCCAGTGGTGGATGGTGCTCTGTCACTATAGGGTCTGTCCTCTCTCCCCTTCCTGCACCCCATTCAGTCCCCCAGGGGGCTGTGGATCCCGGTAGAGAGTACGCTGTGCGCAATTGGCTGCCGCTTCTCGCCGGTGTGTGATTGGTTGTATTAAAATTGTAAATTGTAAAGCGACCTTGGGTATCTAGAAAGGCGCTATACAAGTTGAAAGATTCATTCATTCATACACAACCCAGTCCACATCTATTCAATAGTACTACACAATTCAGTGCACATCTATTCAGTAGTACTACACAATCCAGTGCCCATGTGTTCAGTAGTACTACACAACTCAGTGCCCATCTATTCAATAGTACTACACAACCCAGTTCACATCTATTCAGTAGTACTACACAACCCAGTGCACATCTATTCAATAGTATTACACAATCCAGTGCCCATGTGTTCAGTAGTACTACACAACCCAGTTCACCTCTATTCAGTAGTACTACACAACCCAGTGCACATCTATTCAGTAGTACTACACAACCCAGTTCACATCTATTCAGTAGTACTACACAACCCAGTGCACATCTATTCAGTAGTACTACACAACCCAGTTCACATCTATTCAGTAGTACTACACAACCCAGTTCACATCTATTCAGTAGTACTACACAACCCAGTGCACATCTATTCAGTAGTACTACACAACCCAGTTCACATCTATTCAGTAGTACTACACAACCCAATGCACATCTATTCAGTAGTACTACACAACCCAGTTCACATCTATTCAGTAGTACTACATAACCCAGTTCACATCTATTCAGTAGTACTACACAACCCAGTGCACATCTATTCAGTAGTATTACACAACCCATTTCACATCTATTCAGTAGTACTACACAACCCAGTGCACATCTATTCACTAGTATTACACAACCCAGTGCACATCTATTCAGTAGTACTACACAACCCAGTGCCCATCTGTTCAGTAGTACTACACATCCCAGTGCACATCTATTCAGTAGTACTACACAACCCAGTGCACATCTGTTCAGTAGTACTACACAACCCAGTTCACATCTATTCAGTAGTACTACATAACCCAGTTCACATCTATTCAGTAGTACTACACAACCCAGTTCACATCTATTCAGTAGTATTACACAACCCAGTGCACATCTGTTCAGTAGTACTACACAACCCAGTTCACATCTATTCAGTAGTACTACATAACCCAGTTCACATCTATTCAGTAGTACTACACAACCCAGTGCCCATCTGTTCAGTAGTACTACACATCCCAGTGCACATCTATTCAGTAGTACTACACAACCCAGTGCCCATCTGTTCAGTAGTACTACACATCCCAGTGCACATCTATTCAGTAGTACTACACAACCCAGTGCCCATCTGTTCAGTAGTACTACACAACCCAGTGCCCATCTGTTCAGTAGTACTACACATCCCAGTGCACATCTATTCAGTAGTACTACACAACCCAGTGCCCATCTGTTCAGTAGTACTACACAACCCAGTGCCCATCTGTTCAGTAGTACTACACATCCCAGTGCACATCTATTCAGTAGTACTACACAACCCAGTGCACATCTATTCAGTAGTACTACACAACCCAGTGCACATCTATTCAGTAGTTCTACACAACCCAGTATTCTATTCAGTCTAAACCACATGGTGCTCTGGCAGGAGAGCGAACATAATGTTAAAAACATACAGCAATGATGATGTAGGTTCTCCAGCTCTGGCTGGCCGTGATGAAGATCTAGCGTGGAGTACAGCACCACCCCTGCACTGGTGATTGATGGCCAAGGCGGTGAGATGGGGTGGGGTGGGGGGGGCTAAACACCACTAAAAATGCATAGGCACAACAGCCGCGCTCCCGCCTCTCAGCAGTCATATGCGATTGCATACATCACCCTAATGAAAACGAGATGCTAATGAGCTAATTAAAGAGCGGAGTGAGGGCCAGACCACTCTGAGGACTTCTGCGCTCCGACTCTCCGAGCGACTCTGCACAACCCCCTCGCTCCAGTGGAATTCCGCACGCGAAAGCCACCAAGGTGCGTTGGTGAGGGTCCAGGACGACGTCAGCCGGCAGCCGATGGACGAGTGAGATGTTTGAGGTCACGCAGCAGCTCAAGAAGAAGAAGGGGAAACGCTGATGAGTAAAGTGGGCAAGAAGACACCTCAATACACATTAGGTGTAACCGGGATCTCACCCATGTGTTCCGACTGCAGATAACGGCAGCCCGGCGTACAGTGACTGGTGCTGAGAGTGGAGACACTCTGAGCTCACTCCTCTATAAGCAGCATGTCACACTTCCTTAATCTGACGAGATCACTCCAGCCTCCACCTGCTAGGAGCACGCTCAGTATGGCGACACCTTCTCCCGCATGGATCCCAGCAGGGCCACACGCCTCACCTCTGCTCGGACACCGTGGCTGGGTACGCTGCTAAGGGGGACTGGGGTTTATGTCCTGGAGAACAGAAATGTTCCAGAGTCTTTTCCCAGTGAGCCTTTGAAAGTTGAGAAACGATCAATTTTTTTTTTCCCCTCCATGCTCTCTCGTTTCCCGAGGTTTCATTTCCGTGCCAAAGGCTACCGTATGATCACCGGCTTTGCACCCTGCCACCTTTGTCGTCTTTCCTCGGAGCTCAATCACAGCTGGCAAAGGGGTCTAGCTCGTGCTGAAGAGCTCGCGCTCCTCATCTGGGCCTCTCACCAGAAGGTCAACGATGCAGCTCGCGTGATTAAGACAGAGTCTTGGGATGAAGCGGGTGGCGGGGCTGATGCATAGAGCAGCCAGTGAGCATTAATCCCATACCTGGTGTCACGCCCATGCACACGCATCACAAAGCACGGAATCTTGACCTATGCAAATGGGCTTTCAGGCAGTATTCAGCTGGGATGTAATGAAGTGCACGGGAAGAACCCTTAACGCCGCGCGGCTACACGATCGGGACGGCTGCGGTGCCCGACCAGGACCAGACTGGAACACCTCCTATGCTAGCAGCCCTGTAACAATACATCATGTTTTATAGCTGTATTGATGCGTTTGTGGAAATTTGATATCGTTAGCGAACATTTTACAGGCAGGTCAGAAAATGATGACGATCTCTGGCCCTAAACCCATCTGATGCCCGGTGAAAGTGTTCTGTTTTCTGTGGAATGGTCTATGGCGGAATAAAAAATTAAGTGTTGTTTACATTTATTTATTTATTTGTTTTACAAGAAAGCGGGTCAAACTGGCTTTTATTCCTGCGGCTGTCGTTAGTATCTGAACTTTTAAATTCTCAGATTTTGTTTGACATCTTTGTTTTTCCTCCCTCGGTCTCATTTATGTGTATACGCTCATCTGTGCTTGTTTGAAATGTGTGTGCGTGTAAGTTTGTCTGTGTGTGTGTTACTTTGTGTGTGTGTTTCACCTGCTCCTTGTCTAGTCAGCGTTATGTCACACATGCATGTTATTAGCTTTTGTGTATTTAATTTTTGTTCATCGTTGTTTGAACCTGTGTTCCTCGTTAATAAAACAAACGTAAAGTTTAACTACACTCTAGTCTCTGCGTCCTGGCTCATCTCATGTGTTACATCATCAGCTATGTACATCAAAGAAACAAGAGGGCAAATGGCACTATGAAATATGGTTCACAAATTTCCAGGTGCCTAATACCTTTTTAATATTTACAAATTACTTATTCATACATATGTGTATATGTCTACACCAACCTTAGTTCACAGAGAAATTGTTGTGACCAAGATGGTTAATGGTTTAATGATTTAATGGTTAATGAACGAATTTCAAAATCGAACATTTCCACTCTTCTCCTAATCTTAACCTTCTCAATTGGATCATGAATTATGAATTGAGAAAATCATTCTGAATTTGAAATCAAGCAATGTTGTCTGGTCTCACAGAATAAAATGGCTATAAGGTGATTCAGTGGCATTCATCAATTTAGTCAAATCAGAGTGGATAGATTTTATTTGGCTATTAATTGTATTTCATCAGGCAATTTCAAAGTGAAATCAACCCAGCGTTATTGTCACATTGTGCTTACACAGGAGAAAGGTGAATGAAGCGTTGAACAAGTGCTGAACGAAATGAATGAAGTGCTTACACCTTTCAGCCTGGTTGTGTTTTACATAAACATCTGAAACTTTCCATTTACAAATTCTTTGAGGAGAAAAACAGGAATATATAGGGCTATAGGAGTGTGAATGTACAAGAGGCTAGAAGGGTACAGACAATGACATACACGCTCACGTCATACACACGTCTGTCACGTGTCACGCTCACGTCATACACACGTCTGTCACGTGTCATGCTCATGTCATACACTCGTCTGTCAAGTGTCACGCTCACGTCATACACATCTGTCACATGTCATGCTCACGTCATACACTCGTCTGTCAAGTGTCACGCTCACGTCATACACATCTGTCACATGTCATGCTCACGTCATATAATCGTCTGTCACGTGTCATGCTCACGTCACACACTCGTCTGTCACGTGTCATGATCACATCATACACACATCTGTCACGTGTCACGCTCACGTCATAAACATCTGTCACGTGTCATGCTCACGTCCTACACACGTCTGTCACGTGTCACGCTCACGTCATACACGTCTGTCACGTGTCATGCTCACGTCATACACACGTCTGACACGTGTCTGTCAGTGCATGTCAGAGTGCAGAATGAGTGGTAGATACTAGCAGAGCATCGTTAGATATTATATTATACATTATTGTCTAAGTTATTTTACATGACATTGCCTGTAAAGTGCCGAGTAATGCAGAGTTCAGAGTAATCCGTGATTGCAACATTACGTACCACAAAATGCACTTCCGAATATAGTGATGAACAAGCACATTCTGTAGTTCTGTTCTACAGGGACCACGTATTCTGCATCATTAACAGATTGTTCAGCATGACCTTCTGGGGAGTTTCAATAACACCGAGAAGCTTCGGATGCTATAAATTGTTGTATTTTAAATTAGCCAGTGTATAAAAAAAAGCTCAAACTGAAAACTCAAACTGTTCATATTTCAGTATTATGTGAAGCTATATCATCAGGCCATAGTTAATACGAAAGATTTACTTCCTAAATTCAACTCGAGTCCCGATTTGATGTCTGGAGTGCTTAGAGGTCAACGTCTAAGGTGGAATAAAATTGCAGCTCTAAAATGCTGCAAACAGAGTCTTAAGAATCAGTGGGAGAGGAGATTGTGTTTGTGCACTCTGCAAACGGCAACCCTCTCCCCCTCGAGCAGGCCCCACATGAGAGCCTGTGGATAGAGCACAGAGCAAAACGTGTTTCTATCTTCCTCTCGGGCCAGGCTGTGCTCGAAGGACTTCCCTTACATATTCATGACCAGAGAGAGAGAGAGAGAGAGAGAGAGAGAGAGTGAGAGAGAGAGAGAGAGAGAGAGAGCAGGATAGACAGAGAGAGAGAGAGAGAGATGGAAAGAGAGAGCAGGGGCTTTGTAGCCTGCAGAGGAGCTCCACTTCAATGATCATGAGCGAGGGAGAGAGAGAGATGGAGAGAGAGAGAGAGAGAGATGGAGAGAGAGACAGAAAGAGGGTGAGAGATGGAGAGAAAGAGCGCGTCCATGCAATCCATCACCAAGCCCTCAGCATGCCAGCCGGGCCATGAGATTGGGAATAAAGACGCTCGCCAGTCTGCGTCCAACACAGATGGTAAAGCTTTGAAAACATTCACACACACACACACACACACACACACACACACACACACACACACACACACACACACACACACACACACACAACCAGTCTTGCATGCATGACGTCTTACAAACACACACAGAGAGCACTCCCTTGGCAGAGAATGATGGAAAAGACACACATGCATGTATGGAAACAAACGCGGACTTCAACGCGAGCCCAAATCTGGGAGCTTTACTAAACCGTTTGGCTTTCACCTTCTTCTCAGCGGGAGGACGACACCTAAAATATCAGCGGTTTGACATTGCTTTGTCTTTTTCAATAAAATGTGCAAAAGACCCCTTTTCATAATTAGATTTCTTGAAATAATTATGGTGGGTAATGAAAATGACCCAGAGGACCTTGGACGTGCGGGACGGAGGCGATCTTTTGATTGCATTCATTCAGGACATTAATTGCAGTCAGATTTGCTGATACTCCAAAGCAGGACCATCTCGTCCCTCGTCCTCGGTTCACGTGGCCGTTTTTCGCACCTGAGTCGTGCGGCACCATACGAGTGACTGATCTGGGCTCTGATTGGTGGGACGCTGCTCCACCCCCCACCCCCCTCCCCCTGGTTTGCATGCTGGGTGTGAGACATGCTCTACGATCAATCCCATGTGTGCTTATTTAACTGAATCAATAGGCACAGGAGGGGAAGGCGTGGGCTTAGGATGCAACCCGACCTGCCAAGACTGCAGCTTCTTCCAAGCCAAAATCTATATTACCGCACTTTCAACCGGTGCCACGCCAAAGGGCTACTGGACACTGCCTAGAGTACCCCCCCCCCCCCCCCCCCCCCCCCCCCGCGTGCCAAATCCCGCCCCCGTACCAAATCTGCCAAAAGCTGAGCTCTGCTTAGCTCCAAATCAAAAGCTTCCAAATAGGACCTTCAGCTGTTCCGCGGGGAGATGCTACACTTGTGGAGATTATAGCTGTTCTCATGCCAGAGCAAAAGACTTCTGGACATCAGTATTCAGCATCAGCGTGAATGAAGGAGTTACAGTGCATGAGCTCCCCCCAAAGACACACACTACAACACAAGTCATTAGCTTTCATTTTGCTAAACCTTCGGAAAACAAATGCGCCGTGGTTTTCCCATGCCGAAAGGCAACGGGGAGTACTGGGAGTACTGGGAGAACTGGGGGAACTGGGAGCACTGGGAGTACTGAGAACTAAACACCAGTGGTGTGCATATCCCTTCCTGCTTTCCAGTCCAACCTCAGGTTAAAGTAACCTCAAGAAAGACCGAACACATCAGATGAGGTACACCATCTCATTTCTGTTTTCAATACCCTTTTATCCCCATACACTCACACACACACACACACACACACACACACACACTTGAGATGACCTTGTGGAGGTCAGCCGTGATTGCGGCCTTCCTCTAGCAGGGCCAGGAGGGCGGCCTTTAGCAGACTGATCTGTGCTTATTTAACTCATACATAATGCATGAGGCAGAGGTTTGCATTGCTCCGAAGGGATAAAGAGGCTCGCGGGTCTCTCCGCCAGCCATGGCCCCGCCCCACCAGACACGGCCCCCGCCTCCACCAGACACGGCCCCGCCCACCCGGCCCGCTCCCCAGCCACACTCCAGGCCCGGCTTCCTCTGCCGCCACTCCAGCGGTACCTTTCACGCTCCGTTGGGCAAACATTTTCCGGGTCAGATTTTCAATTACTCTGAGAGTGCCGCCTCCTTCGGTCCCTCAGGCTGCAGACAGCCACACCCACGCCGCGCCAGTCACCGGGGCCGACGCCCACGCTAAACAAGCTTAGCTCCCGGAGAAAATGGAAAACGTGCGAGGCCAGGGATCGGACCCCCCGGTCACACGGCACCTCCACGAGGAGGCGGATCCGGCGGCCGCCTGGCCCGAGGAGAATCAACTAAACGAGGCAGGGAGGGAACTGGACAGAAACGTCCAGCAGGAGGGAGGAGATGTCAGGATGGCCGTGTAAGATTCACGCGAGGGTTTGTGACCTTTCCAAGGACTGCCTACTTTTTTTGTTTGTTTTTAAGGTTTGATAGGTGTTAGTCTGTGTCAGGGAAATGGCGCCGACGACACGTTGGCTGTAGGAGTCGTCTCACGTGGCGGCCCTGACTTCTCTCTCTTTCTCTCCGTGTCTGGATGAACATGGTCTGTTCTTTCTCTCCGTCTGTGGGTGTCTGGACGCAGCATGCGCTCTATTCTCTCCTGCATGTCTGGATGAACACGATCTCTGCTTCCACTTTGTCTCTCTCTCTCTCTCCCTCGCTCTCTCCTGCTCTGTGTGTGTGTGTGTGTGTGAACATGGCCTGAACACTTGCTCCCTTTCCCCAGCCGGTTCGGTCTGACAGGGTGGTGTCACAGACGAACATGTCAGGTGTCAGTGCACGACAGACTACAGCGCTCAGCTCTAACACACAGTCTTTAATTAAGCCCAACAGATCTCGGCTTCGGTCTGACACGTCCTCATCCGCATTCACATCATCATACCCACCCACACACACACACACGCGTGCACACACACATGCAGCTCAGCACCAGCACCACAGGCATTACTCTGACTGACACGGCTGTTCACTATCATATCACAGGAATACGCCGCCATTGGTTTCTTATCTGCTCCGATAATCATTCACTTTATCAAAGAAACGTGCGCTTCTGTGTCGGCCCGCCAGCGTGGAGAACACGGGCTCACTTCTCCAGCCTGAAAAGTTCCAACTCGGCCTTGTCAGTTAGCAGAGGTAGCCAGGAGCACTGGAGAGAGAGAGAGAGAGAGAGAGAGAGAGAGAGAGAGAGAGAGAGAGGGACAGAGAGAGAGTGACTGACAGAAATGGAGAGAGAGAGAGAGAGAGAGAGAGAGAGAGAGAAAGAGAGAGAGGGACAGAGAGATGGGGACAGAGAGACAGAAATAGAGAGGGGGGACAGAGAGAGAGTGACAGAGACAGACATGGAGAGAGAGAGAGAGAGACAGAGAAAGAGAGAGAGAGAGAGAGAGAGAGAGAGTGAGAGAGTGGGAGAGAAAGGGACAGAGAGAGAGGGAGGGAGAGAGATGAGGAGAGAGAGAAGGACAGAGAGACAGAAAGAGAGAGAGAGAGAGAGAGAGAGAGAGGGGGGGCAGAGAGAGAGATGAGGAGTGAGAGAGGGACAAAGAGAGAGGGAGGGAGAGAGGGAGGGAGAAAGTTGGGGAGAAAGAGGTGGAGAGAGAAAGTGAGGGAGAGAGGGAGGGAGAGAGGGAGAAGAGAGCTGTACCCTGTACTCTGCCCCAGTGATGTGTCTAATGGTGTTGCTAATGTTCCAGGTGAGGGTCAGCACTGCTGTCTCCCCCACACTGCAGCAGCCATGTGTGTGTTTAGTGCTCGTAATCCAGGGCCGTCCTTGTAAAAGAGGACAAGTGCCGGATTAGAGCTGGCGCGGGGATTCAGCAGTAGCTGGGGAGAAGGAGTTCTGGAGAGCTGGTGGTTCTGGGGAGAAGGAGTTCTGGAGAGCAGGTGGTTCTGGGGAGAAGGGGTTCTGGAGAACTGGTGGTTCTGGGGAGAAGGGGTTCTGGAGAGCTGGAGGTTCTGGGGAGAAGGGGTTCTGGAGAGCTGGTGGTTCTGGGGAGAAGGGGTTCTGGAGAACTGGTGGTTCTGGGGAGAAGGGGTTCTGGAGAGCTGGTGGTTCTGGGGAGAAGGGGTTCTGGAGAGCTGGTGGTTCTGGGGAGAAGGGGTTCTGGAGAACTGGTGGTTCTGGGGAGAAGGAGTTCTGGAGAGCTGGAGGTTCTGGGGAGAAGGGGTTCTGGAGAGCTGGAGGTGAGGTGATGGAGTCCCAGGCTGGGTGGACAGGTGAGGGGGCGGGGCATGGGACAACACTTTGGGCAGTGCGTGGGGATTGAGCGTTTAACGTGATCCTGACATACAGCCGGCCTGTCGCACAGCATTGTGGGAGGGAAGGGAAGTGATGTGGGCCGCTCCAGACTCGGCACGGTGCGACAACCAAACACCGCGCAATCACTGCTCCTCCCTCCACACACACTCCTCCCTCCACACACACTCCTCCTTCTGTTTATCGCTGCCTCTCAGGTGCGGTAAACAAACGACTAAGGCGGACAGAACCAAAACAAAGGGGATGTTTCCGCAGCAACGCTCCCCCTATCTGGGCGTGGGTTTCTCTGGCAACATCCCGCCCGGCGGGTGGTTCTGGGACATCGTGACGGATCGTGACGGAGCCGCATAGATACAGCGCGACCTCGGCGGTCTTGTCGGACACCGCCCCCCCCGCGTGCGGCCGTGCTAGCCCGCGGTCTGAGCGAGCGCGGCTGACCACCGCGCGCGGCACACCGCACCTCAGACGCGGCGTGGCAGCCTGGCCATCTCCTCGAGAGCTAAAAATAACGCCCCGCAGCCCAAAAGACAGAGGCCAGGAGAATACTAATGAGCGATCACAAACATTCCCCGCCCCAGACGCTGCCAAGTCAAATTAGAGGGAAGCCAGGAATATATTTCCATATGAATTCAATTACCGGGGATAAAAACGGAAGCCCTAAATGGTGATAATGGTAAATAAATGTGAAGAAAGTTGCGGCCGCGACGGCTCTGGGTTCTCCGAGAGCAGTCGCCAGGGAGACGGAATCCACTGGGGAATAATTGGAGCACGAGAGCGCTCATTTACTTTGACTTAACGAAGCAGGACCATGTAAAGCAGAGCGGCGTTGAGTCTGTGATAATAAATAATGACCTGTCAATTACCCCCAAGACTTTCAGTGGGGTCTGTGGGGCATTACCAAAGCCCTGTCTCACACAGAGACACATGAGCATCCTCACACACACACACACACACACACACACACACACACACACACACACACACACACACACACACACACACACACACACACGTGCACAAGCACTCTTCTTACCTTTATTATTTAGACATCTTTCCTTCTCTTTCTCTCATACACATTTTTGTCTTTTGTGCTTACACACACACACACACACACACACACACACACACACACACACACACACACACACCTCTCATCCACACCCTCGGCAACGTCAGCATGTGCAGATGGAGCTCTGCTTACTAATTGAAGGTGTTAAGTGGCCGGCCGCTTGGTAGAGGACATGTTTAATTAGACAGGGGACAGAAAGGAGAGGGCAGGGACGATAGCAGAGGGACACAGTGGAGCAGAGGGACACCCATCCCAGATCCCTCGTCCGACCACACCTGTGCTCTGTCCCCCTCCTGGACACAAGTAGCCGCGGCCTGCGTCAACGCCGATGCTCTCTTGTTCTGGGGGACAACTGGACGGACGTCCTGCGTGGGCGGCGCTGTTAGATCAGGAGACAGTGATAACACAGCAGGCAGAAAGAGGGGGGACAGGGAGGGAGGATGAGACCCGCGTGTGCCGTGTCTATGTTTTAATCAGCCAAAGTCATGTACCTGTCTGTCTCTGTCTCTTCACAACAGCTGTGTCCAAAAGCAAGATTGTCTGTCAGATTTAACCAGGCTGCTGTTTACTCTATTGACCAACAGATATAAAGTCAACTTTTTTTGTCAGGAAATGCAGATGCATGAAGCTGTGGTGCTGACCGTAATCCTCCGTCATGGAGTTGATGTGTGAAATGGACCAGTGTGAAATTCACCATCACTTCTCTCTCCAAACAATATTTACATCGGGGAACAAACATAGTGTCAGCAACTCCATATCCCTCCTTCTCCCTCTCTCTTTCTCTCCCTCTCCCCCTGTCTATCCCCCTGTCTATTCCCCTCTCTCTCTCCCTCTCTCTCTCCCTCTCTCTCTCCCCACCCCATTTGGTGAATTACACTCAGTGATAGGGTGGCAGCTGTCTGCTAAGGAATTTTCACGTTCCTCTGTACCGTATAATAGACGCTATCATTGCTCCTGTTGGCCAGCCTCACACACCAGCCTCACACACCCACCTCACACACCAGCCTCACACACCAGCCTTACACACCAGCCTCACACACCAGCCTCACACACCAGCCTCACACACCCACCTCACACACCAGCCTCACACACCAGCCTTACACACCAGCCTTACACACCAGCCTCGCACACCAGCCTTACACACCAGCCTCGCACACCAGCCTCACACACCAGCCTCACACACCAGCCTTACACACCAGCTATAGTGCTATAGTGAAACATCATTAAACTTACCAAGGAACCTGGGTTTTAACCTTTACATCAAACCTCCCCTTGTATAAAAAAAAGAAATAACAAAACAAAAACAAAATAAAACAAACAAGTGAAAAGTAAATAGAGCAGCCCACATTTGGAGGGGCTTAGTGTGCTTATTAAACGTGCCACAGCAGTGCGGCCTCCGTCTTCCCCTTTGATACGACTTCCTTTGTGCCGTATGATTAGGACTCCTGAGAGCCAGAGGCTTTGACAAACAACTCATTATACGCAGACTTTAAATCACTACTACTGGTGATACAGTAGTTCATTTCAAACCAGGCCACCTTCTCTCTTGAAAGCTGCAGGAGTCGCAGTTCAGAGCATCTCGGCAGTGACATCTGTTGACTTTACTGTGGAATTAAGCAGATAGACTCAAAACCTTTGGATGAACGTTTGGACGTTTTGATTGGCTAGCAAAAAAAAGAGAGAAAATTTTACAGTATTAAACCCGCTTCTTCCATTGGGAGTCCAAAGGATGAACATCATAACATTTACTTTTCTCTTGTGAAGTCTTCATACAATCACACATGCAATTTGTCTGGAATCGGTTTAGGGAATCAGTTAAACATCCACAGAAATTCTAAAGTTTGGTATATTTGTCATGGTTTAAAATGTGTTTCCTTCTAGGGATCAACAATTATTTCTTTCTTTCTCAGATGATCAAAAATCAGCAGAATTACAGAAATGTTACTGAGCTAAGGCATATTTCCGCATAAATATAGAAAAAATGTGAATAAACACAGATGAAGCATTAAAGAGCTCAAAAGGAGCCCGAAGGGAAACTGTAGAGATAAGTGACAACAGCCCGGGAGTTGAACTACATTACCCATCTGCCCCTGTCCCCCACAAAATGTCAGATCCGGCGGAGGCTCATTACGGAGGACAGCCATTGGCTGGGACGTCGCGTCTCCTCCTCTGAGGTCAATAAGTGTGGAACTTGACGTTCTACGACGTCTCACTCCTCTATATCTCTCCATGAAAATCAGCCAGAATCCCGTCCTCACGAGAAGGAATTTTAATGGCAGCTGCTAGCAGAGCAGAAAATGCCAAGGGTAAAGAGGAATGATATAAAGGCGACAAATAAATCTAATTAGACAAAAAAATGCTTATACGCCTGTAGGTTGAGGATTAGCCAGATGTTGTTATGCAATCTATACTCGTCAGAAATTACAATCTGACTTGTCTTGCTGAGGATATTGGAATGTGTATTAAACCTGGGGGTCTTATCTTATGAAGGATGGCAATCTGTTCCTCTCATTCCCTCTCACTAGCCCCTCCTCTCTCCCTCTCCCCCTCTCTCCCTCTGCTCCCTCTCTCCTCTCTCTCCTCTCCTCCCTCTCTCTCCTCTCCTTCCTCTCTCCCCTCTCTCTCCCTCATTCACTTTTGCATGTTTTGGTTACTGCTATTTATTTGAGAAGGTCAACAAACTTGGATGTTAGTTAGGACACTGTCTATCAGAAATAATGTCCATGCTGTGAAACCCAAGGCAAGCAGCCATTACTGCAGTCTCTCGCTTTTCTTCTGTGTACTTCTAGAAAAAAAAAACAAACAAAAAAAATGTTCTGTGCTGTTGTTGCACATAGAGACCCAGATATCAAAAGAAACACTTCCATTGCCACCAGTCTCTTGAAAATGCAAATAACCAAATTCACAACCCTGAATATTTCCATACACACAATGAGCCTGAGAATATTTATTATTTTTAAAATTAGTATTAACATTCCATATCCGTGGGGAGGGCAATATACTACATCACCTGAGGCACTCTGAGTCTCTCTCTCTCCCTCTCTCTCTCTATCTCTCTCTCACACACACACACACACACACACACACTGGTATTCTTTGAAATATTTGACTGCTCCTATGCCTCTAATGAGCACAGTAGCATGTGTTGGTGCTCTGTCTGTGCAGAGCAGACTCAGGAGGAGAACAGTGCCATTAGAGGCTAAAGTCCTGTCCTCCGTCGCTCCTATCCTCTCTCACGTTAGCATGTGCTGAGATGTGACTTCAGGTTTTTCCTGCTTGTGCTATAAAGCTGTAAATCCTCAGATCCAATCTCAGTGTCATTCTAATTTGAGAAACCTTGAGTAGGGACAAACAAGTTGAGACAACACATCCTTCAAAATGAATATATATGCAATACATGCGATCTTTGCAGTATCCGGAGGGAGACTGTGCTTTGATTTTTGGGTCCGGCAGGTCCTCTTGTTTCTGTCCTGCTTTATCAGTGGTCCAACCGTCTCGGACGGGCTGCACATTTTTTTTTTATACCAGCAGTAAAACAATATCCCTGTGAGTCTCAGTGCTTAAATTTTGCATGTTTTAATTTTTGTTATTTAAACTTTAATGCAATATTCTCCATATTTAAATGATTAACATCACCTGCAAGTGGTATGTACATTAAAGGCTTAATGAGAAACCTGGAAAAATTGTCTTTTAATTATTGACGAAGAGCTTTGAAATGTTTTCCACGGTGCTACTGATTGATAATGCTTCCTGGCCATCTAAGGTGACTATTGTCAAACTCCAGGAAACACAACTGGACCATCTGTAGTAATGATGACCCCCTACTTGCACAGACCCATGCTATGAGTCAAGGGTCTTTTGCGATCCAAACATGTACAGTATTTTTTTGAAAGAAGAATGAAGTTTTATATATCTGACACACAAGCAGGAACAAGGCCAGAAACTGAAATCCTGCACTGAGAGGCTATCTGCTATTTTATTCCCCCTCCATTTATACATCTCAGCGGACACCCTAACACAGGCAGTGGTCATCTGCTGCAGAGCACACACAGCTCAATAAAGGCAACCTCCATTTTATTTATATTCAAATATGTTTAGCTGGAATAGGACCCTCGGGAGACACACACACGCACAGAAGAACGAAGCCAGACTGCGGAAGTTTCTACCCCTCCCTCCCTCCCTCCCTTCTTCTCTCTGACTATTCTTATATTCCTCCTACACACTTCTGTGTTTCTCTCTCTCCTCTCTCTCGCTCCCTGTCTCTCTACCACACACAATCAAAATGCTACTATATCCACTGCTTGCATTTAGGCACTCTCTTCCCCACTGTGGGCTGTCTCCTAAAAGCAGTCTCTCACTCTCCATCCCGAGAGCAGGCCGAGCTTTGCACACACGGAGGAGCAACACTAAAATATTTCACTTGTTTTCAGCAGCCTGGCTTCACACACCATCTCCAATTGCTGTCATGTTAAAATCAATAATTTACGCCTATGCAGCTCCGGCGAGCACACTGTGGCTGTCAGCCATGCGTGTATGTGTGCCTGTGCATGTGTGTGTGTGTGTGTGTGTGTGTGTGTGTGTGTGTGTGTGTGTGCCTGTGCATGTGTGTGTACGTGTGTGTGTGTGTGTGACTGTGCATGTGTGTGTATGTATGCTTGTGAATATGTGCATGTATGCATGCGTGCATATACATGGGTGTGTACGGATATGTATCCTGTGTGTTGAGGTGATTGTGTGTGTGTGTGTGTGTTGAGGTGATTGTGTGTGTGTGTGTGTGTGTGTGTGTGTGTATGTGTGTGTAGGTGAGTGTGTGTATGTGTGGCACCCTGCACTGCTGTTGATGGATGGATGTGTGGATTTATCACAGACTGGCTTCAGCTCCCTTATCAATTCCTAAAGCAATTAACGTCTCAGCCAGGTACGTGGCACGGCCCATCTGCACAGACAGGGCCTGATACAGACCCTGTCTCATTACAACGGAAAATGTCAAAATACCGCCCTTCCTTCTCTGTGCATGAGTGTGTGAGTGTGTGTGAGAGCATGTGTATGTGTGTGTGTGTGTGTGTGTGTGTGTGTGTGTGTCAGGGGTAGGGTTGGGGGGGCACTCAGGAAAGTGAAAGATGGGGAAAGTTAGGTCCAGCTTAAGTAGGTATGCAACATTAGTTAACTGCTTGCGGTCTGTCGTCATCTGCCTTGCACTGCGGTTGTGTGTGTGTGTGTGTGTGTGTGTGTGTGTGTGTGTGTGTGTGTGGTGTGTGCGAGTTGTCTTGGGTAGAAAGGCTTCATTGCTTGCTTCTAACATACCCTCAGTGAAGCGCTATAGGCTAAACCCAGGGACTGCTTGCTATAAATGACCTGTTCCCAAACACTAAACATGATTCCAACAGTGGGAGGGAGGATATTAATAATCCAGTCACGACGCACTTTGCTATTCGCACTATTATCTTTTGGGGGGGGGGGGGCAACTCATTTCCAAAAATGGCCGTGCACATAGTGCAGGATAATCATATAATTTGCAGATTTAATTGGAAATATAAATCCCAATGCACACAACCATTAGTAGGAGCTTTAATACACACCTCTGCGCTTGATGCATGATGACACATCGCAAATGTGGAGGGTCAGCCATGTCACGTTTAAATACCACGTCCTCCCGAGGAGCCCCAACAGGGCGAGGACACAGCAAGCACATTTAAATATCGGACTGCGCTTCGCATCTCCCTACAATTACTCTCTCTCTCTCTCTCTCTCTCTCTCTCTCTCTCTCTCTCTCTCTCTCTCTCTCCATCTATTCCAACCCCCTGCCTTGTGTTCTTGTTCTCTCTCTCTGTTTGTTGTGAACTCCATTCCCGTCTCCAGTGTCTGATGGTGCGTGTCACTGACATGGTTTTATATTTTCTGTACCAAGCCTCCACTGATCTCACTTCGCATTACTGTGGCTTGGCTCCCACTCCGATGGTGGCTGGGAATTAGGTTGTTATAAGGTAATGACATTTAATCTAGATTTAGGCTTCTTTCTCTTTTTTTTTTTAAAGGTAAGGAAAAATCCATCTGATATGCCAGTGGCCCCGTGTACGTTTCCACACCTCCACACACGTAATGCTTTATCAATAAACCAGTGGAGTGTTGGCTGTTTTTTTTTAATGGACTTGCAATTGCACAACCAGCCTCCTAATTTTGAAGGCACACACAGCTTGGCAGGCGTTCAGGTGGAGGATGGAGAGAAGGAAGGCGAGAGTGAGGAGGGAGAGGAGGGAGGACAGGAGAGGGTGGAGGAGAAAACCACAGTCACAACATGGAAAGGAGACAGACACTTTAGCAGCGACGACCTTGATCGGCTCCGTGTTCTCTCTCTCCACACCTGGGTACCTTCTGATCCTCTTCTGCTAAACTAAACATTCTCAAAGTCAAAACTTCACGCCAGTGCAAAGCTCATTTTGTTCCATTTTGATAATCTTGTGTTCAATTACATGTCACATTTCATACTCCTCTTTCCAAAGTGAAAATAGATTTAAACTGCACCTTAAAATTCCCAGCAGGCTATTGCAGAAAGAGTCGGACATGGGATACCGGAGAGACTGGTGAGCATTTGGACATTGCAATAGCACGAGCGCAAATCTAATGGGTATTGACATGCTTGAGCCTCTGTCTTTAAATCTAATTCACTCTTTAAGGAAGACTCATTGGCACTGGCCTTAGTGAACCATTCTGCTAGCTGAAAATAGGGTTAAGGCCAACAGAGTGTATTTACCTTGGATGAGATGTCCAGGCTTTGAGATTTGGAAGCTTGGTGTTAGATAAATGTATTTTGTACTAGTATTGGCTTTTACCTGACAAGTCAACCTCTATCTCCCCATTCAAAAATAATGAACTCAGTGCAGTGTTTTCCCACTCCCTAAATGGTTCAGAATTATTGAATTGGACTGCTGAAGGGCTGGGGTATAAAATACTGGGAGTTCACGTGACCTTTAAGAGGACAAACAGGACAACAATATAAAGCCCTTTCTGTATATCACCTTAATATTGGACAAAACAATTAAGCCAATTAAGCACATGTTCTTACATCGTAGTGACTTCATGTTACACCAGACATATGCCATATATATACCATATATGTATAGTATATTATATACATATATATGAAATATTAAATTTGCTTTTGAACTAATTACTAATTCTTTTTTCTCTAATTATTTACCATAATGCTCCAGACTAGAGTTTAACCCAGAGAAGTTTACACACTGACAGATTACTCTAGTTCTCCTGATCTATAGCTTTCAGAACACTGTTGATTGATTTAGGGGTGAGAAACATTACAGGTCGATACGGAAAGATTTTAGTTCTTCAGGGCAAAGACTTTCAAATCTAACAGCACGACAGAATGCAGGTTTAGAGTGATAATGTACAGGGAACATATTAAAGCTTAGAAGTGTTTTGTGGGCTGAAACAGTAATCATGTTTTTTTAAGGTAAAAAATGTATCTCAATTATTTGTCAAAACCTGTGATGTAGTTGAACATGTAGTCATGCTGTTCTCTTTTCAGAGACCACACTCTCCTGTTCACTCTTATTCTGGGGAGCACAGTGAGGCCGTATTATAGCCCGGCCATTTGTAAACAGCATTTTGATATATTTTGTTCACTTTTCTCATATCTGGTGGCAGGGGGTTTCTGAGGGAGACTGGAGGTAGTAATACCCACACAACCCAGGGGATGAGAGGGCCCAGTGGAGCCAGAGCTGCAGCCTGTGACACTGTGGCAGGGCTGGGGGGCGTTGAGAGAGCTGGCCGTGAACACAGGCCCTCCCGACCAGCTCGTAGCTAAAAGGGGAGTGAAGGCACAGCCTTCTACCATGAGAAGAGGCGACAGTGGGGGGGGGGGGGGGTGTTGCTAGGAATGGAAGTGTGAGAGGATGTCAGAGTGTGATGGTGTTGGGAGTGGCGTGAGCCTGCCTTAGTGTGTGTGTGTGTGTGTGTGTGTGTGTGTGTGTGTGTGTGTGTGTGTGTGAAAGAGAGAGAGAGTAAAGTCTGTTATGGGGCAACCACAGGAGGGCCTGCTGTTCTTGGGTAAAATTTTTATGTGCCTGCATGCAACACACACCTGCATGTAACACACCTGTATGGACACACACCTGCATGTAACACACACCTATATGGACACACACCTGCATGTAACACACACCTGTATGGACACACACCTGCATGTAACATACACCTGCATGTAACACACACCTGTATGGACACACACCTGAATGTAACACACACCTATATGGACACACACCTGCATGTAACACACACCTGTATGGACACACACCTGCATGTAACATACACCTGCATGTAACACACACCTGTATGGACACACACCTGAATGTAACATACACCTGCATGCAGTGATGGCTAAGTTACCTTGAGAAAGCAATCCGATTACTGATTACTCCTTTTAAAAGTAACTTAGTTACGTTACATATTACTTGATTTTAAAAGTAACTACGTTAGATTACAAGTTACTTTAGTAGTAACATTCAGCAGCAAAATAAATTTTTCCAATACTCACTTTATTGGAAGTGCATTTTTAACAGTAACAATGTATTGAAGCAGGTTCGGTAACCGAGGCAGAAACTGCTTAATCCAAAAATCCCGAGGAGGGAAACTTTATTGATAACGCAACCCTGGCGCGCGCAGGCTCCGCCCCCCAGTGTCACTTAAAGGGCAAGACTCGCCGTGAGGAGTAGGAGTCGCTACAGTATCTCCTGACATTACGTTTGTGTAGCTGCGCGGTATTATTTGTAAATTTATTTGTAAACGTAATACAAGCGAACTGGGGTGGGTTTCCCGAAACGTTCGTAGCGCCAAGTACTTCGTAACCTCGTATGAAGCTACGAACGTTTCGGGAAACCCACCCCAGTTCAGTCAGACAGCTTGTGAAACGAAATACCATTACAATTTCAAGCATTTTAAAGTAGGCGACGTTAGTCAAAATTCCAGCACTTTTCAAACGTGGAACACAAAGCAACATTAAAATTCATCAGGTAAATGTTCCTTCCCCTGTTTTTGAGGGGTGTTTCTTTATACTACCACATATCGTTACGGGAGGACACAGCAAAGAATGACTTGTAAAACGTGCTCGCGCTCTCACAGGGTCGCGCGCAGCGTGCGGAGTCGAGCGCTACGGTCAGACGCAAAAGTAGAACTGAGCCAAGAAGAAAGCAAAAATATATATTTTACTAGGGAAAATATAAATAGTAACGCACAGTTATTTGGATAAGTAACTTTAATCTGATTACTGGACTGGAAATAGTAGCGCGTTATATTACTCGTTACCGAAAAAAGTGGTAAGATTAGAGTAACGCGTTACTGACATCACTGCCTGCATGTAACACACACCTGTATGGAGCCACACCTGCATGCAACACACACCTGTACGGACACACACCTGCACCAATCGTTTAGAATGCGTTGGTGATCTCTTTAAGTCACCTGCTCTGTGGGTCGAGCTCATGTTTGGGATTATGTACTTCATGAAATCCTACCACAATAAATCTGAAAATATAGAAGATTAAAATGACATATCCTCATATGAGCATGCAGAGATATATTTTTTTAACATGGGCTAAGATTACACTTGTTGGGACATATTGGAGAAAAAAGCCAACAACCAAAACTTACTGGTCAACCAGTATGATGATCCATCAGCTTAGATACAGTGTGTAAATAATAGAGTCAGCAAAGGAAGCGTTTTTGTACTGAATTCCACAGCGAGCTGGTGATTACAACACACACGCTCAGTGTGGCTGCTGTTTTAAAAGCAAGGTCTTCAGTCTTTCATTGCTTACAGCTGAAGTCCTGAAGAACAGAGACTGGAACATTGATGTGGAAGTAATCTACTGACAAAATTGAACTAAGTAACTTTACATGACTGTAAATGACTTTGAACTGCTAAGGAACAAGAATGTGACATAACGTAAGGTCAGTAACCAGGTAATGAGATTTGAAGTGGACATGTACAAGATAGCAATGTATTGACTTGTTAAAGACACACTTACAGCCACACCTAGAGTCACACATAGAGTCACACATACGACCACACCTAGAGTCACACCTAGAGCCACACCTAGAGCCACACCTATGACCATACCCAGAGTCACACCTAGAGTCACACCTACAACCACACCCAGAGTCACACCTAGAGTCACACTTAGAGTCACACCTAGAGCCACACCTAGAGCCACACCTATGACCATACCCAGAGTCACACCTAGAGTCACACCTACGACCACACCTAGAGTCACACCTATGACCATACCCAGAGTCACACCTAGAGTCACACCTAGAGTCACACCTAGAGTCACACCTACAACCACACCTAGAGTCACACCTAGAGTCACACCTAACAACCACACCTAGAGTCACACCTAGAGTCACATCTACGACCATACCTAGAGTCACACCTAGAGTCACACCTAGAGTCACATCTACGACCACACCTAGAGTCACACCTAGAGTCACACCGACGACCACACCTAGAGTCACACCTAGAGTCACACCTAGAGTCACATCTACGACCACACCTAGAGTCACACCTAGAGTCACACCTACAGTCACACCGACGACCACACCTAGAGTCACACCTGGAGTCACACCTAGAGCCACACCTAGAATTACACCTAGAGTCCAACCTAAAGCCACACCTAGAGCCACACCTAGAATTGCACCTAGAGTCCAACCTAAAGCCACACCTAGAGTCACACCTAGAGCCACACCTGGAGTCACACCTAGAGTCACACCTACGACCACACCTAGAGTCACACCTAGAGTCACACCTATGACCATACCCAGAGTCACACCTAGAGTCACACCTATGACCATACATTTATGGCATTTAGGCATACCCAGAGTCACACCTACAACCACACCTAGAGTCACACCTAGAGTCACATCTATGACCACACCTAGAATTACACCTAGAGTCCAACCTAAAGCCACACCTAGAGCCACACCTAGAATTGCACCTAGAGTCCAACCTAAAGCCACACCTAGAGCCACACCTAGAATTGCACCTAGAGTCCAACCTAAAGCCACACCTAGAGTCACACCTAGAATTACACCTAGAGTCCAACCTAAAGCCACACCTAGAGCCACACCTAGAATTGCACCTAGAGTCCAACCTAAAGCCACACCTAGAGTCACACCTGGAGTCACACCTAGAGTCACACCTAGAGCCACACCTAGAATTACACCTAGAGTCCAACCTAAAGCCACACCTAGAATTACACCTAGAGTCTAACCTAAAACCACACCTAGAGTCACACCTAGAATTACACCTAGAGTCCAACCTAAAGCCACACCTACGACCACACCTAGGGACACACCTAGAGTCACACCTAGAGCCACACCTAGAGCTATACCTAGAGTCACACATGGAACAGATACATGGAAGACAAGCATTAAGATTCTCTGTACTCACAGCCAGGTGGAATGAAACTCCCCTCACTGCTTGAACAGCACATAGGGAGAAAACACCCATCTCAGACAGTACTGAACAGGAATCATGCATTTATTACAAATATTTGCACTTATCACGTGTCTTATGTCTGTATTGTGGATGTAGGCATCATCATTGATACTTATTTCTGGATGTATCTGAGCAGTTCTAAAATCTAACCTGTAAAAGCAAAGGATTCATTTTCTTTTCGTTCGCACCTTTATAATATGCCCTGGATAAAAGCAAGTGCAAAATGCTTTAAATATAAACGACTATTAGATTAGATTACTTTGCCCTAAATACTTAAGCCAACAAAGATAAAAAAAACAATCAGTGAAGGCCTGAACTGAGTCTGACTAGCTAGCGTTGTAATGTTAGCTAGCTTCCACACTAACTACTGTAGCAGAGGATCCAATCACATAGGCTTAAAACAACTTAAGGGCCATTCTATTCCATTATCAGCTCAAGGGAAGTTTAGTAAATTGCCCCTTGGAGGAGATTAAGTCAAGCCAAATATTTACATATTTATATATCTGTCCATTCATTTACATATGTTGGCCGACAGCAAGCGGCTTCATCGCCTGGCTTGGAAACTAGGCCCTATAGGACTGCATTGAACATCATGAATTTATTGGCATCATCCCAAATCCAATCAATCAATTCAGCACTGACAGCAACTTGTCACATGTTATGGAGAACAAGCATATGGCTGGAATGTGCTAGAATGCGCTAGAATGTGCTAGAATGCGCTAGAATGTGCTAGAATGTGCTAGAATGCGCTAGAATGAGCTAGAATGTGCTAGAATGTGCTAGAATGCGCTAGAATGAGCTAGAATGTGCTAGAATGTGCTAGAATGCGCTAGAATGTGCTAGAATGTGCTATAACGGTGGAGGGATTAATTAGGAGGCTCGGACCCCCTGTCACACGACCCATGGTTAGAAGTTGTTGGGGCTTTAAACTTCTATCAACCACTATAGCCCAGCGCGTTCGTTTGATGGGAAAGAGATAGCAGGAACAACATACCAAAATTATAGCAATACCAAAAAGGCCTTTATTAAAACTGAGATATCTCTGGGGATCTCACATCCTAACATTTACATCAGAGAGACCCAACAAGTGTGTGTGCAAGCAGTCTTTATATACTATTTTCCCACCCCTCAAACCCTCTGATCTTCTTCTATACCTTACATGGTGTTGTTGTTCAAACAAACATGATTTTGTTATTCAAGCAGACATGACTTATCCATTTGTTTTAACATATTAGAATATGTGTTCGAAGAAATGTAATCATACCCCAGGATGTCGCAAATTCCCCCTCTAATCAGTCTACACATCTTTTTCAGTCTCACACTGCGGTCCTCAACTTCCCGTTGACCGGGTCATCTTCTCTTTGAACTCCTTACACATCATGATTTGCAAGGCCCTTCTTAGGGTTCACAGCTTAAACACATCTAATGTAGCAGTTATATTTAATTCCTCTATTAGGTTTACTGGTAAGCAAAATATACCGTCGCTAATGCTATTGCTAAGCAAAAACCCATTATCTCAACAAAGTGTACTGTGTAAAACCTCTCCACATCATGCTAGCTGCTTGTCCACTCCAGACTCATTCCACAGTGTGCTGAGGTCGTGATGTCATTTCAGGGAGGCCCACACTTCTAAGCTTATCGTGGTCTACGCAGGTCAGTGGGTTGTAGCCGTTAACACAACAAATAAACTGTGGAGGGATTCAAACGTCTGTGTATGAACTGCACTATATGTGCTCGTCATATAACTTATTGTGATGTTAATTTCTTCATGCGTGTATGTATTAATTTTTCAGGTCTGTTGTTCTTCAGGAAACCTACATGTCACACCGGCCCCAGAGTGAGATTAGCTAATCTACCTGTGCAGGGACTGATGGTGCGGCTAAACCTTGTAATCATCTCTGCTAGCAAAACAAAGTTCTTAGTCTACTGGTTTGGGAAGAGGGGAATTAGCATTGGGAGGTTTGATAGCAGGCAAAATAGAATGGGCAGAACAGAATTAGTAATGGCAGCTTAGGTTGTATCCTAGCTAAACACGCTGACGACAACAAACAGCGCCCGAAATAAGAACGCTTGTGGCCTTGATTATCAAAACATTGCAAGTATGTCTCCATAAATACACTGGACTGTAGGAAGAATGCTTGGAACCAGTTAATATATAGAAAATTGACTTTACAGTAATGCAAGAGATCCAATGCATTGAAGTGTTCTGATATAAAAAAACTAAAATAGGAGGTGGCGGCTAAGAAGACCCTAACAGGAAGTGGAGAGGTTCCCCAGGCTAGGTCGTGGTCCAGTAGAACATGCTAGAACACACATCTTCGTGGTTAGGCATTAAGACTGTACAATGCATGATTGGCAATCAGTTTTTTCTGTTTCAGAATTTAAAATGACTACCATGAAATTATGGACAAACATCACAATCAGTACATTACAGCAAAAAAAAAGATAATTACAGCAGAATTTCTATATTATTGTGATGAATCAATCAGTGGCATGAGACCAGTGTTTCTCCTGAGATTAGAAATACTGCTGAACATTACTGTTTCAACCACCTACATTTATTACTGAAATATTTTGTACGTCTGGGATATTAAAAAATCACAAAGATTGCATAAAGCTCTTAAAATACAGTAAGAAATGCTGAAATAGTTAATTCATGAAAAAACGGTTAATAATTATCATAGAACCTATACGTTCATGCATTATTTAAAATAATATTATTATTTAACTTTTAAATGTATTAAAATGCCAAAGTCCACTTTATTATTATTTCAGTTTGTTAATTTGATAAATGATAGCTGATTTTTTTTAGTTGACAGAACAATTTAACAAGAAGTCCTTATTTGCTGAATATTTCTAACCTTCATTAAAATGTATTAGCTGAAATAAAGAATATAAGCTAGCTAAAGTTAGCCAAACACTTGCCAACTTGTTTCCAAACTCAATCTTAGTTAAGTGAGCTACTTGGTCAGAAGTTGGGCAAACTCAAAAATCTATTGCATCATGTTGCCTTGATATTTTGAGTTATCTCAAGTTTTCTTTTTTCCCCCCTCATTGCAGTGTGGGTGGACAGGCCCGGCTGAGGGAGACTTAATGGAAGCCGTGTTAGTGCTGGGTAGGGTGACGTCCCTTCTGCTGGCCCCACGACAGCAACCACAGAGAAGTGACACACAGCACCGCGGAGGGACGGGCCATGGGGACAGAGGTGCTAAAAAAAAGAAGGAATAAATAAAGAGGAAAAAATAAAAAGAAGAGAAAGAAAGCCAAACATGACAGGTCTGCCAACAACCTCGGAGCTTGAGCTAATCGTGACGCACTTTGTTTGTTTAGTGTAATCCACAGCAGGCGACGTCCCACTACAGCACGGCACCTCACCCTGTCTTCACAGCTGAGGACGCAGAGCGTGCGTCACTGCGCGCGAGTGTGTCTGTCTGCTTGTGTGTGTGTGTGTGTGTGTCTGTATGCATGTGTATGTGTGTCTGTGTGTATGTATGTGTGTCTGTATGTGTGTCTGTCTGTGTGTGTAGGTGTGTGTGTGTGTGTGTGTGTGTGTGTGTAGGTGTCTGCATGTTTGTGTGACTGTATGTGTGTCTGTCTGTGTGTGTGTGTGTGTGTGTGTGTGTGTGTGTGTGTGTGTGTGTGTGTGTGTGTGTGTGTGTGTGTGAATGAATGTGTGATGGTAGAGTAAGAAGAAAGCAGAAGGAGACAGAGAGACAGAAAAACAAGAGACAAAGAGAGAAAACAGGAGAGAACAAGAAAAAGAGAGAGAGAGAGAGAGAGAGAGAGAGAAAGAGAGAGAGTGCGTGTGCAGGCACCAGCGAAAGGAAAAGCTGAGAAGAAAAGCTCACACCTCCCTTAATTAAGGAGCAGAGAGACTAACCCAATGAGATCCAAGACAACAACATGGCAGCCACTGGGTGACAAACATCTGAGCTGCTATTTTAAGGCCAGATCAGAGTGGCGTTTCCTTTGAGCCGAAAAAACCTGTGCCCACCGCACACGCACCGCACACGCAATTAAAGGGCCTTCGCAAAGAGGGAAACTTTGGTGTCCTTTGTGCAACCTGCTCTCTTAAGTTTGGAGGAGAGGGTCCTTTTAATTAAGCAGGCTTTCATCAGCATCACAGCTCCCCAAAGCTAATGGGTGACCAAAAGAGCCACAAATGGTTCAAAACTATTTTGATGAAACTCAATTATAATGCTGTGTGTTGCAGAGGCAGAGTAGGCAAGACACACACAGCAGTGCCTAATTGCTTTTCCAGGCAGGGTGATCATTATTTTAAACTACTTTTATCTGGAGTTAAAAAGTAATTTAACCACATAATGTATTCAAACTTGCAAATGAATATGCATACTATTATATTGATGTACAGGCTGCGAGTAATGAAACTCAAGACCAGAACAGCAAATATTAAGAGGCCTGTTTCATTTGTATGAGAAAGACAGATGCAAAGGTGCTTGCAGTGGGACACCGAAAGACATCAGTGCATGTGTGTGTGTGTGTGTGTGTGTTTGTGTGTGTGTTTGTCTGTGTGTGGGTGTGTGTGTGTGTGTGTGTGTGAACACAGATGTGTGCTTGTTTAGTATAGGTGGAAACATCCCGATCAGAGTATAGGCGAAGAGGACAACCTAGGGTGAAGACGGAAGGCTAACAGTGATAGCAGCCAATGTCTCTAGGGCAAGCACAATGACACAGTGATGGAGGATGACAGCTTCCTGTTTTTAATTGCTATGGTAGCTGTTGCCTGGCACCCAGGGGGACAGCAGTAGGGCTGACACAGATAGTCTCTAATGAGTATTAATCTAATCACGCGCTGACACAAATGAGGCTTACGTTCATAATCGTCTAAACCCCCAAACTCTAACATTTCAGTTAAAAGTATTTACATTTCCTAAAAACTACACTGGCAAAAATCACAATCCACTTTAAAGAAAGGAGAATAAACAGTTTTAAAAAGTGAATATTTACTTGATCCAATGAAAACAAAATGCGGCATTTTAATCAAAGACAGCAGGCCAGAAAATAGTTGTGAGGTTTGCAACAAGGTCAAGTCTGTTAAAATGCCTGGTAGGTCTTGCACACCAGATGAAAACGAAATGATCCTAGTTTTCAAGGCGAGTTTTGGGGGGTTCAAAGCAATAAACAGAAATTCTGTGTACTAAACTCACATTTGCACATCCATAATAACTTCGAGTTCAAATATACCATCTGAAGGCCGTTTTTTTCTCCTCTTTCTGGAACACACCCAGTAGGCACACACACACTCCTGGCAGCGCAGAGCAGATCCCCCACCAGCAGGAGCCGGTGTCAGAAGAACTGTAAATCTCTCCACACAATAACAATGATCTAAATATCTGCAGGTCTGCCTGTGTGCGAGCTACCACACATGCCACGCTTTTATTCCCGTATCGGTCTGTTTTACTTGCTTTGTTTTATTCATAACCTTACACTTTTGAGTTTTATGAGCGGACAAAAAAAAACCAAACAACCAGGAGCGAATTGTCCCAGCTGCTCGTGTTGTGTGTGTGTGTGTGCGCGCGCGCGGGAACGTGTGTTATTGAATTGTAAATAAAGTACAGCACATTATTTACTTTATATATTTATTTATTTGTTCGGAAAACACGAGGAATCTGAGATGTACAAAAAGCACAGAGGCGGGGACACAAAGCGAGCGCGCGTGAGCCGCGGGGTGCGCGTGAGCCGCAGAGTGCGCGCGTGTTCACGGGGCTCGGCCACGTGCGCCCGTCGTTAATTCATTTACACTGCAGATTGAGAATGTGCCCATTAAGGTCCGCCCAACATGAGTAATGTGCAACACCTGGACCTGCTCTCTTTGTCACTGAAGTGTGGAAGGCAGCAGTCTAATTACGCCGATTAGTATTAAGGAGGCAGGTCCGACCCGGCAATCCAGCCGGAACAAATGACATCCCAGAATACTCAAACAAATAGCGTGTCTTCCACAACCTTTTCTGCATTGTCACTGTTAGAATCTGTACCCTGTGGAACACGCAGGCAATGCTTTTATACTCGAGACCATCTGTAACGCGCACTATAAGAGTGACCAGGGGAAGTTCCTATCATGCAACCCACTGTGGAAGGATTACTCGCCTGATACTGTGTGTTACATTTTACACATGTAATTTGTGTTTGTCTCCAGCAAAGACTCTCCTCTACGCTTCTGCAAAGTGTCAACAGCCTGTGTCCTGCTCAAAGATAAATATGTTGTCAGTAATTGCTTTGCCGTTGGATTTTCAGCCGTACACACGCTGGCGGGGAGACACGACCACGTGAACGTGAGCTCTCCAAACCGCCGACGTTCCTATTTCACATGCGAACGCGCAAGAACGTTCGACTACGAGGCTCGCGGACGGCACGCGCACCCATCTTTCATCTGCATTCCCTCCACATTCCGCGCAGCAGACGAATACAGCTTCCCTTGCCCCGCTACACGGGCCTGACCCACAAGGCCACCTCGTATTGGTTCCTGTTGGCCAATTAGAAACCGCATCAAGCACCTCTATGCGTTTATTGTCTCTTGTTGCCCTGCGTCCCATATCTGCTGCTTGCCTGTTAATACACAATTTCACTCTCCTCCGAGCTTGAGAGCTCACTTTTTCATCTTTAAGACCTACCATCAGGAAAGAGGGGCTAACTGGTAAAAAGCACTCTCACAGTGCCTAATCCTAATATTGTTTAGCGTGCAACATATGACTCCATTAGCAAATGATTGTTTAAAGCGCTATTGCTAACACAAAACGCCTAGCTAACTGAACGCGTATATTTATGCTTGTTGTGCATTCGTGACGTTCATCTGTGGTGGATCCAGAGATGAGAATGTATGGGGCAAGAGGAACGAATGAACAATTACTGCATCTCTGCACGTGTCCAAGACACCTCGTTTAACATTACAGACTCAAAATAGCACAGAAGACGTCAGATTAACAGTTTTAGACTCAACAAAGCTCCAGTTTTAAAGGAAGCGATCCTGTTGAAAGTATTTTAAAAAAACAAACGTTTGTAGAACATCTAGATGGAGAACTTTTCCCCCAAGGTTCTTAAAATGATTATAACTGCATGACACCAACCGGCTCCAAGAATCCTCACCAAAGTCTAGGAGAGAGATTTTTGTGTCACATCCTTTTATAACTTATACATGTTGCAAAAGAACAGGATTGTGTTGTGATGAAATGCTCTGGTGTGAGCTGTTTCAGCACATGGATTTATATTGACCTACATGCTAATGTCTGGCTTGTGAGTAACAGACTGAAACTCCAGGTATCATGAGGTACACAGCACAGCATGGGGTCTGACCCACTATACAAGGTACATATGTGATAGGGAGCAGAACCTGCACAGAGGTTTGCTTTTCACATAAACTTTCACCTGCACCTCGATCTAAGCAAGGAAATCTGTAAATAAGTAAACAACAATAACAAAAAACAAATAAACTGTTCTTAATTTGATGTGTTTTTATCAGCGAGTTGCCCAGGCTGGAGTGGAAACCACTGGTGATAGGATGGACTCACTAGTACACAGTGCACAAGTGCTCTGGTGTCCTTCGCACGGTCTGTACATGCTGCCGGTGTGGCCCTGTAGGCACGGATCTCCGCCCCGCGAAGACCGCCGAGAAAACCCAGCAGTCGCTTTAAATGTCCGCACGCAGGACCCCAGGACCACATAAACCTTTCAAAAACCCTCTTATTATATTCATTTCATTATTTATTTTTGTGACTTTGTAGATGAGGCTTGTCTGTGCGTACTGTTTCATTCCTGAGTCATTCTATTGGGCCTGTTTCATTTCCATAATGATTTGCGTGGCGGCCCCCGTCTGCTGTGGAGCACTAGGTGTGGACTAATGGACAGCAGATTGGATTCTGCCTTTATATGTGGTGAAATGATTTCACCCCTCTGTTTTTTTTCTTCCTTTCTTTCTTTTGCTGGATCACGTCTCTCTTTTGGCCTCATGCATAATGGATCGACTTAAACCACCGCCACGCCATGGCTCTCACTTATTGAAATCTGTGCTGTGAGAGGCACGTGTTTACTGAGAATGATCCCGCATCATTGGGGCTGGGTCCCGCGTCCCTGCCTCTGTCTCCCTCTCCCTGCCTCTGTCTCCCTCTCTCTGCCTCTGTCTCCATCTCCCTGCCTCTGTCTCTCTGCCTCTGTCTCCATTTCCCTGCCTCTGTCTCCGTCTCCCTGCCTCTGTCTCCATCTCCCTGCCTCTGTCTCCCTCTCCCTGCCTCTGTCTCCGTCTCCCTGCCTCTGTCTCCCTCTCCCTGCCTCTGTCTCCCTCTCCCTGCCTCTGTCTCTGTCTCCCTGCCTCTGTCTCCGTCTCCCTGCCTCTGTCTCCCTCTCTCTGCCTCTGTCTCTATTTCCCTGCCTCTGTCTCCGTCTCCCTGCCTCTGTCTCCATCTCCCTGCCTTGGTCTCCGTCTCCCTGCCTCTGTCTCCATCTCCCTGCCTCTGTCTCCATCTCCCTGCCTCTGTCTCCCTCTCCCTGCCTCTGTCTCCCTCTCTCTGCCTCTGTCTCCATTTCCCTGCCTCTGTCTCCGTCTCCCTGCCTCTGTCTCCATCTCCCTGCCTTGGTCTCCGTCTCCCTGCCTCTGTCTCCATCTCCCTGCCTCTGTCTCCATCTCCCTGCCTCTGTCTCCCTCTCCCTGCCTCTGTCTCCCTCTCTCTGCCTCTGTCTCCGTCTCCCTGCCTCTGTCTCCATCTCCCTGCCTCTGTCTCCCTCTCCCTGCCTCTGTCTCCCTCTCTGCCTCTGTCTCCATTTCCCTGCCTCTGTCTCCGTCTCCCTGCCTCTGTCTCCATCTCCCTGCCTCTGTCTCCCTCTCCCTGCCTCTGTCTCCGTCTCCCTGCCTCTGTCTCCCTCTCTCTGCCTCCGTGGAGTCGTTTTGGAGCCATCGTGGCTTCTTGCCCAGTCTGCAAGTGGTGGTGGTATTTTCGAGGCACGTCAGGCGATGCTGATTAGGAAGGATTTTTTTTGTGTTTCATCTATAAGGTCGACCTTCTATGAGGTCCATGCTTGGACGACTGCAAGTCTCGACCACACAGAAGCACTTCTGGATGGTTTTGTGAAAGTATCACGCTTGCTGCTTATGGTTCACTTTATAATGATAACACAATGCCACATAAGATCTGCCGCAGAACTCAGATACAGAACAAACCAACATAAAAGCAGTTTATGTGCCGTCATACAGTAACATTACACCCCCCCCCCCCAACACACACCCCTGAGAAACTGATACTAGGATATTAGTAACATCACCAGGTGTATCTCCTTGAACTACCAATGTAAATGCACCATACCAGGCTACGGGTTATCTATGAAAATAATGTGTAATAACACTAAGGGTTCTGTCTTGGCTCTCTCCCATCTTGCTCCTTCCATATTTTCCCTGGAAATAACAGCTTCCATTAAATGTGCCCTGCTCTTGCCTACAGTCTATCAGACCCAGCTTTAATGAAATGCTACTACCCAGAATTCCCCTCACCGGTGGAATCAGAGCCCAGGGCCATTACTTGGCTGTCTTCAGGAAAAGGCACATCTACATAAGTTATTTCATTATCTCCCCAGGCTGTGAGAGAAGGCGAACTCTCTCACTCTATCTCTCAATGTGGATTACTCCATGGGGAGGTCATTGGGAAGGAGATAGAATTATCTGCAAAATAAGAGAAGGCATTCCCTAATGGCATTTCCCTCCAAATATTTAATAACACCTAAACTTCCACTGTTCGGTGCATTTTCAACCAAAAGTCACGGTGAGTTTGTCCTCGTCTCTTTCAGTTTATATGGAGACAAAAGTGTATGCGGGTTCGTGCTGATGGTACACACTAATGACTGCGATATGGACAATCAAGCCAAATTGGACTTTTGTAATGTCTCCTGAGAGCTAAAATCACTGTGGTGCTTATGATTAAGAGACTAAGCGAGTTCTGTTAAGGTTTTCTCCAAGGATTACGCTGATGAATATGAAAGGTCTCCCAGGTGGCAGAAAACACATGCTTACGCAAAGATATTCCTGCTGCACGCTTCAGAAACTTTTAATTGCTGTTACAGTATAACTTGGGAAAAGCATCCGGAAATATGTCTATCCATTGTTAGAAGAGGTAAAAAAAAAAAAAATGAAGAAATTCCAAGATGATCTTTCTTTTGCCACCTCCTGTAATAAAACCTGCGTCATTTGAAGATTCAGATTCATAACATTTAATAAACAGCTCTGCCACTTCCAACGTCTCGCCGAGAATAAGTCGGCAGCACAAAGTCACGGCGGATCGCTGCAGGGGGGCGGAGGAAGAGACCTCCTGGTAGCAGGAAAAGCGCAGGTATTGCACCGCCGAGCACGGAGGACGCCATCGCACTGCGGTGGGCCGGGGAGATAAGTGAGCACAGGCCTGTAGCATGAGTTCAGTCCCGCCAGGAGATGCGTGAGTGGTGGATCTGGCGTCTTGCGCATGTATGCCTACAGAAAAGACATGGAGACACAACCTATGCAAATGTGAGATCATTTGTCAGCGTGGAGGAGTGTTTGCACATATGGTAGTCATGCATATTTGCAAGGCTGCTTGCGAGTGTGCGCGAGTGTGTGCAGGAATCTTTGCCCTTATCCGAGGGTGCAAGTGTACGCATATTCCAGTGGTGTCCCATGCCCCGAAGCCCCAATGCCATTATACACCCCGCCATCTCTGGCAATGCATAACAATTACAGAACAGAAGGCCAGACCGAATCAGAGGAGGAGAAACCGTCCCCCACATATCTACACAACAACACCGAAAACCATCATTCAACATTCAAGCATCTCCTGCCAGGGTAAAAAAATCCTCCATGTTTTTGAAGGAAATCAGTTCCCATACAACATGAGTTAGCCTGTAGATTCTAACTCCCAAATATAAAAAATCAGGATTGCTAACTTATTTAAAAAAGGCAAAGTCCACGCAAAAGTTATCAATGGAACCGTTTTCCTACCACAATGTAGACTGAGTGTTGATGTCAGTTATTCCGTATAATAGCATCGCCACCTTGTCAACCTTGAATGTGCCCACAACTGCCTCACATAGCAGCCAACTCCTTCATTTGTTGAATGATATTAAGTTGATGAAGGGGCTTTGTTATTGATTGATGCCAGTATCACCAGATGCAAAAAAAAAAGTCTTTTGGGTTCTTATTTCATCATTAGCTATTCATGGAGCAGGGTGTAGTTAATGATTCACCAGTCACGCTATCATCAGTGTCAGATGAAGTCACTTCTGCCTGAAATTACCATATTCATGCGTCCGGTGTGTTGCTGCTTAATGCAGACCAGATTCCTGCAAAAAAAACCCCAACCAAACCAGGAAGAGCAGTTGTTTTACTGTACCACAACCCTGTCAAGATGAGACAGAATGAGTTATGTGAAGTTACTGGTTGGCAACACTCTTTATATGAGCCTCAGTACTCTAGCATAGAGAATATAATAGTCTCCAGCCCAACAAGCTTGAAAGTGCAGGTCTTCAAAGCTAATCTGTATTGACCTATTATATAAGTGCTTGCTTTTTCTTTGGGTTATTCTGGTCTGCCTTTAACCCTGGATGTGCTGATTCCACACGTGTGCACTCAGAAGCTCATGTGTGATCATGGAAGGGTACCCGTGAGGGCGTGTGAACGCCAGCGTGCAGAGGTGTGGGTCAGTTCATCCTGCCTTTATGTGTCCTCCTCCCTCTCTCTGATCTCTAGTTATTCACTTTGATTGTGGCCCGCCGATCCCACTAAGTCTGGGACCAAACACAAGCGTAGGCCTCCGCTACGGAGATAGCGCTCTGATCAAGACGCCCTGCGAGTGCACACTGAGAGGAAATATGTTAAAGAAATCAGCCCACCATTTTCAGCTTCCATTTTATCTCCACTCAGCCAGGTGGAGATTGTCCTGCTTTGTTCTATTTTCAGAGGCTGGCTGTCGATGGGTTTTCAGAAAAAAATTCCCGCAATCAATCTTTGCGCAGCCATTCATAAATGGCTTGGGAGTGACTCGACAATTTTTTCGGCTGTTTGTCTCCCCCTCTTTTTCCACGTCGTCGCTAAAAAGTTTTCCCACGCATACACATACACGTGAGAACACGCGTCCAAGTCTTGCCCTAAACGTCCTCCTGAAACCTTCCTCCAGAGGGTTGGCTGGTTTGATAAGACTCACAGGTGAGATCCTTTTCTCTTGGGTGTTTTCAGCGTCGCTCGGCTGAAAGAGGAAGTCCGTGGCCGCTGGCCTGACGTGACACCTGAAGCAGAAACGTGAAGCAGCTCCACCTTCGACTCCACGTAAATTAGGACAACAGGCAACATGGTTGGTTTGTTTTCTTTTCCTTGATTGGATTCCTGTGTGTGTGTGGACAACCTGATCATTTGAAGGTGTTCAGAATTAGACTGGAAATAATCTGCTTCAGGTTTAGGTGCTGTGTAAAGAGAGGACAGTCACGTTAGACTGCCTGGCTAAACGTGACCTTCTAAACACATTACATCTGCACCATAATTCTTCCATCAGATCCTCAACAACCTTTTGCCCTTGTTATTTTCAAAGCAGCGTCAGAATGAGACTATATTTACGAGACCGTTTTCAAATGGATTTTGGCACCACCTGGGTATTGCACACAAGACATCGGACTGCAACAATCCCCCCCCACCTCACTGACTGGTGACGTCAGTGCTGACATCACCGGGCCCTGGCTGAAGCCACTTGAAGCTAATTAAAATATTTTTTTCTAAAACACGTTTTGTTTTTGTGGATGATAAAAATGAATCCAGCCCTCTGATATGCTGAGAGATTCTTTGACAGAAGGTTCTGGGTCAGCCCAGATAAAGCCACCTGCAGCTCCTGGTCTGCACACTCTAGTTCCAACATTAACCATTTCCCAACAATCTGCAACTGGCAACACTGCTAGTCTGCTTACGGAGAATTGATAAAGTGGCCAGAAGCTGCAGATGGTGTATCCAATCACTCCACGAGGGTGAATAACTAGGGATAAGTTGGCTTTGATGGGGAGCCAATTAATTATCAGAAAATGCTGCCAGGGCTTGGTGGTCCGCTGAAAGGCAACAGCTATATCATAAGAGCGTACAGACAACACGCTTCACACAACCACACACGTTTGCATCATTCAAATCCATTTGATCAAAATACAAGATGGGGGATGTTTAGAAATCATTTGTACAGATGCACACAGTGCGTGTTTATGATTCCACCTTCATAACAACCAACACAGGACAAATATAACTACGCCGCACTATATGTGTCTGTGTGTGTATTTGTGTCTGTATGAGAGAGAAACGGAGCGAGAGAGCGAGAGAGCGAGAGAAAGAGAGAGAGACAGAGAGAGTGATTTCCTAGGTTACAGAGCCCCTTAGCAGACAGAAATGGAACAGCAAGGCAATGTCTGCATGGGATGCAGCATAGAAGACGGGGGTTGGATCAAATAAGAGAAACGTATTGGAAACAATAATAAAAAAAGTCAGAACCTCTTATGAAGCCATGTACTGTCTCTTAATCAGGACCGGTATCGGGGCCATTTCCTTACTCCTTAGTAAGAATATGTCCACTCAATTTCTCACTCAAGCAGTACACTAAAGGTGCCCACGCTATTGAGTCAGGGGAGGCGTGTCCAGCAGTGTGAGTGCGAATGAGGACACGGTGTCACGAGGGGTCAAGGCGGGTACCACCTCGGCTGCCAGCTTCTAACTGGGAATCAATAAGGCTGCGGTATTGAATGCCCCGTTGGACAAAACTCAAGATGTTTGGAGAGTTTCCTCCACTCCCGGTGATCCTACACGCAGGAAAGGCAAGAGATTTCAAACGGGTTCATAGTACCCAAGGACAGGCTAGGGCGGCCCGGAGGGGCCGTAGGTGGACTTCTGAAAGCAAACAAATAAGGATTTCGTAAACTAGCCTGTACCTGAAGTAAATGGGTCATGGTACAACCCCCCTACATGTCACTTTGGTGTCCTCGTCCAACATTTGAATTCAGTGCATGACAATCGTACCCTCATCACATCCTATGTGGTCTTGTCACTCTGAATCCACCCTGTGCTGTAAAATACCAAGCAGGTACGATCGCCTTGAGAATTAATGAGACACCTAATGGGAAGCTTATGTGAAGGAGAAGGTCCGTGGACAAAGCGAACACTTGTGAATGAGCGGCAGGAACGGGTGGAGAACAAGACCTGCTGGATGCCGTGGAAGCAGTTAACACACCAGCCTGTCGCAACCACAGACAATCAACGGCTTGCTTGGAAAAGGAACACACATCACACGCTTCAACAACTTGTTAGGAAAATGTACACAGAGGCCTGAACGCTGAGGTGATTTGTTATGCAGACTCGATTTAGAGCAGGACGCACGGCCTTGCTGCGGAAACTGTTAACGGGTTGCGGGGGCAGTTTGAACCTTGGCGTCTATAGGTTGGCCTCAGAGAGATCACTCCCACTTACTGTTCAGACCGCACAGTTCCTGAGCAGGATGGAATGGGGCCGGGCAGCGGGACGGACGAGCGATCAATACGCGGCTTCGTAATATATCGAGGGAGGGAGATGAGTGTGAAAAGGCATTTCATTAGGGATCAATGCGTGGGAGCTTTGTGCCAATGTCGTACCGGGTTCCATCCCTCATGTTCCACTGAGCTGGGGATGTTCTCCGTCACTCCAGGAGCACGTGAACGAAGGGAACAATGATGTGCCGAGGATTAACCCCTGGCAAACGCACCGGCGGCCTGAGCGCTTAGTCGAGCTCGTGATTGGACAAGCCGGGGCTTCGAGGCCCTCCGACGGCCCTCAGCATATTGGCAGCCGCCGTAGTTGGCGGATCTCTCCAGCAGGTCCCTGCAGTGTACACGCGCGTGACATTTTTCGAGGGTCTTTTCTTAAGAGGCTTAACGCCCCCGTCTCTCCTCGCACATCTGCCCTGCTGTTTCAGTGGACTTGCGCCATCCGGTTTGGGTGTAATTACGCTCCCAGGCCCCCTGGCCACCTTGAGACACTCCTCTCCCCTCTCCCCTGTCCCCTCTGTCCTGTCCCCTGTCCCCTCTCCTTCGCTCTTCCAGGCAAGGCAGTCTTCCTCACTTCTGAAGCTTCTCCCTCCCCCCAGCTCCCCCAGTGCCCTGGTCTGGCACAATGAGAACCAAAGATAAGAGTTTTCATTATCTGGCCCCCCTCTTGGGAGTTTCCCACACTCTTATTCTCTCTTTTCTCCTGTTCTTTCTTCCTCCCCACCCTCCCTGACGCTTCCTGTCTATCGCTCTCAAAAGCTTTTTGAAACGTGCGAAAGCGATCAGCCAGCAGGCCGTGGCCATCTTTGAGTTTTCCCCCTTGATATTCTATTCGCTTCCTTTCTCAAACAAGTGAGGGGAGAGGCCATGGGTTCTCTCTCTCTCTCTCTCTTTCTCTCTCTCTCTCTCTCTGCATCTCTTCCTCTTCTAATTTCCAACCCTGGCCCTTCCCAATTTCGATGAAGTGCCGAAAGTGTGAGCGTGATAACTGCACTCAGAATGGACAACTCCCCAGTTTATTTGCTTTTGAAATTCACTCCATTGTCTGGTGTAGAGAGTGATAATGGAAAGGCAAGACAGGCATTCTTATCTCCTCCTCTCAGTAAAAGGGGCTTTCTTCCTCTCTAGTGTTTGTTGTGTGCATTAGATGTACGCATGGTGCTACGTGAGGATAATGACTCCAGACAATGTCTCCTATTCAAAAGATTATTCAAACCAGGCTCTGCATTTCACAATCATCCCGTTTCAAAACGGGCTGTCCACACCGGAAGAGCAAATAGACAATCATATACAATCAAACTCTTTGCATATAACCATTATGCATATAATCAAGCTATTAGAATAATAATAGGAAGCTTGTTTTTGTGGAGTTATTGTTCTGGATAAACACAGATAGTCACGGAGAGAGGGAGAGCGGTTGTCTCTGCAGATGTTGCAAAGGTTGATTCAGTCCTTGAGTATGACTTTTCTGTGAGGACATTCCTCGTAAAAGTGGGAATCAGGACAGCAGTGTTCCAAAGATTCAGTGTTACAACATGTGTTGAATGTGTTCATTACAGTTTAATAATGAATTGTTAATGCAGACAACAAAGTTGGTTTTTTTTTTGCAAGGACGTTTTTATTGGCTACTTTCTCTTATAATGGGATTCTCCGTCTTTACTTCGGAACAGTGCGTTTTCACGCCGTTGCATAATGATCTATGAAGATTACACTGGAATCCCAGAATATTTCTGAAGGAGAGGAAACAAATTATGATAATTTTGTACTGATAATCATGAAAAAAACAATTCTGTTGGGTAATTTCATGTTCAAATATGCATGTGTTTTTGTAGTAAATGAGAAACTCACTCAATAATATGAATCTACAGACACAATTGGCTCAGTTGAAATGAAGCTCACTAAATGAAACACATCAACTATGTCTTCAGAGCATTATGGGCTCAGTCATCAATCCTTCAATTTTACACTAAAAAGCCTGATGTGGTGAACAGCTGATTAAAAAAAATTACAGTATACAACGGTGATCATGTAAACAAGTATGTACAGGCCTGAGGACACTGTGTGTGTGTGTGTGTGTGTGTGTGTAGCACACTACTCTGTTCCTCTAATGAATCTCTGTGCTGATGGGCCTGTAGATGGGACGTGACAGATCATAAATAATCATTTATGTGGTTGTGGCCCTGCTCTGCATAGCAGGGCCACCAGGCATGAGCACATAGTGCAGCTCACAACCTCCCGACACAGCTGTACTGCTAAAGCCATCAGATGAGAGAGAGAGGGGGGGAAGAGAAGGGAGAGAGAGGGGGAGGGAGGGAGAGAGGGAGAGAGAGGGAAGAAGAGGGAAAGTGGGAAGTAGAGGGAGAGAGAGGGGGAGGGAGGGAGAGATGGAAGAAGAGGGAAAGAGGGAAGAGGAGGGCGAGAGAGAGAGAGAGGGAAGAGATGGGAGAGAGGGAAGAGGAGGGAGAGAGAGGAGAGGAGAGAGAGAGGGAATATGAGGGAGAGAGGGGAAGGAGGGAGAGAGAGGAGACGAGAGAGAGGGAAGAGGAGAAAGAGGGGAAGGAGGGAGAGAGAGAAGAGGAGAGAGAGGGAAGAGGAGAAAGAGAAGGGAAGGAGGGAGAGAGAGAGAGAGGGAAGAGGAGGGAGAGAGAGAAGAGGAGGGAGAGAGAGGGGAAGGAGAGAGAGGGGAATGAAGGAGAGAGGGAAGAGTAGAGAGAGAGGAGAATGCAGGAGAAAGGGAAGAGCAGGGAGAGATGAGAAGGAGGGAAAGAGTGAGAGAGGGAGAGAGGGGAATGAGGGAGAAAGAGAGAGGCAGAGTGAGAGAGGGCAAAACACACACACTTCCATAAATCCGCTCTAATAACCAACAAAGCTAATAGTGCGACTCAATGGCCTGATATTTAATCGAATGGATGTTCTTCTGTGAGCATATGAGATGATGACCAGGAAGGAAAGCCGTGGAATCATCACCTTCATATTTTTATTAATCTCAATTGTTTAAACATGGAAACAAACATATTCTTGAGCTATTTGCCTCTAAACTCCAAGTTTAGGTAAAAAGACTTTAGTTAAAGGTTCGAGAGCACTGGAGTGGCTGCGGGCGGCGGGCGGGGGAGTCAATCGGATCAGAACCATTAGAGACTGAGCCAAAGCTCTATAGAGGAAAGAAAGACACAAACAGCAGCAAAGGGGAAACTAAATGGCACGATAAAAGTTCAAGAGAAAGGGAGTGTAATGAGAGCTAAAGTAAAATCAAACACGTCTGTGTTGTAATGTGTGTTATTTACCTTTTAATCAATACCTAACATCCCATTAACTTTTAATGTGCACTTCCAATTGAGGCCAGAAATTGAACAGAACAGTGGGGGAGCTCTCAAGTGCCCAACCATTAAGTAGAGAAATGTGCTATTCATCCATCCCATTATTAATAAAAAGGTAGCCCCTGAAGGAGTCGTCCTGAGGAGCACATGCCTTGTGTTTCAACATCCCTCACCTGTATGCCATCTCCACAGCCATGCACAGCACCGTTCACTTCTGCAACCCTTGTCTCTTAACCCCTGTCCAATTACCCCTGTCTAATTACCCCTAATAATATTTTGGGGCATCCTATGGTTGGGTATGATGCACTTTAATAATTGCATCATGTGTACTGAGACTACATGAGGGCTGTCAGCGGTGTGAAAGAGAAGAGGAGAAGGCGTGAGTCATGAACATAAAATGACAAGATGTGCAGGACTCGGATATCTATCTGCAAGAGTCTGCAACACATCTTTTCCTGTATCTGTCTTTTTTCTTTCATTTATTGCGAAGACTAAGCACCGTTCCTCACGTGTATTAATCAGCTGTCTGAGCCCCTCTGTCTCTCTATGTGGGTAGAGGGAGAACAGGGGAACAGACCAAAGGAAACGTTGTTAATTCAGCAGTGGTGGAGACGCTGACTGCATCTCTCAGTGGCGTTTATGATGTATCAAATGAAATGACACAGGAAGACCAGCACACACACAAAGCCCCGCACGCCCAGGCTCAGTCCCGCAGCTTTGAGCAGGACTCTTACCGTAGCGTGGTCCTGATCTACAGCGTAGTTCTGATCTACATGGTGGTCATGCTGTACATGATGGTCCTGCTCTACATGTAGGTCCTGCTCTACATGTTGGTCCTGCTCTACATGGTGGTCCTGCTCTACATGGTGGTCCTGCTGTACATGGTGGTCCTGCTCTACATGGTGGTCCTGCTCTACATGGTTCTGTTCTACATGATGGTCCTGCTCTACATGTTGGTCCTGCTCTACATGTTGGTCCTGCTCTACATGGTGGTCATGCTGTACATGTTGGTCCTGCTCTACATGGTGGTCCTGCTGTACATGTTGGTCCTGCTGTACATGTTGGTCCTGTTCTACATGGTGGTCCTGCTGTACATGATGGTCCTGCTCTACATGGTGCTCCTGCTGTACATGGTGGTCCTGCTCTACATGGTGGTCCTGCTCTACATGGTGGTCCTGCTGTACATGGTGGTCCTGCTCTACATGGTGGTCCTGCTCTACATGGTGGTCCTGCTCTACATGATGATCCTGCTCTATGTGGCCCTCTCTCCAGTGTCCTGGAGCTGCAAGAGAAGCAAACAAAAGAGCATGAAGAAGTGGACCACTCTGGCCTCACACACACACACACACACACACATACACACACACACACACACACACACACACACACACACACACACACACGCACACATACACACGCACACATACACACATCCACACATACACACACACACACACATACACACACATACATATATCCACACATACACACACACACACACACATGCACACATACACACACAAACTCACACACACATACAAACACACACACACGCACACACACACACACACATACAAACACACACACACACACACACACACACACGCACACATACACACATCCACACATACACACACACACACACACATGCACACATACACACACATACTCACACACACACACACACACACACACACACACACACACACACACACACACACACACACACACACACACACACACACACACACATACAAACACACCAACATACACACACACACTGCAGCACATTACCTGGGCAGAGACAAAGGCTTAGATGCTTAATGAGGAGATATGGTTTTTACACCAGGTCTGAAATGATCGTGTGCAAACTACAGGCAGCACCTGCCCAGCAGCTTCATGACATTTGACTGCCTTCCTGCGCTCTACATCGATGATCCCTCCCGGCAGGACCATATCTCAAACCACAATCCAATAAAAAACCCAGACACATCATAAATATTTTTGATTGGGTGATTGCAGGACGGGAAGACCTGAGTCTGTGCTTTAAGGGTGTAGCACTCTCCACTGGGATGGACCCACAGAGACTGGAAAATGACAGTTTACTCATATCAAACCTGTTATCAACTGCAACTGAGTGCTTCCTGCTTCTCCTGAGATCACAGGAAATGGCCTCTACTCTTTCAAATATATGACTCCATTTCCTCTCAACTTTTCATAAATTTCATGTAAGGTCATGGAGAGGCACGTTGTGTGTGTGTGTGTGTGTGTGTGTGTGTGTGTGTGTGTGTGTGTGTGCTTTGCAAACCAAAAAAAGATGTTGGCCATGGTAAAACTTAGAGATGGTTAACCATAAGCTGTAGAGTATTGTCTACAACGTCAATGATGGCACCCAGACTCTTGGCTGTTTAAGAGCAGTGTTGTGCTCTAGGCTGGCAAAGGCCTGTCTGATTAACACCCTGTCACCACCTTCCATCTCTCTCTCTCTCTCTCTCCCTCTCTCTTTCTCTCTCTCTCTCTTTCCCTCCTTCCCACCTTCTCCCCTGCTTTCTGTGGCTAGCTCCAGGCTACCTCTCAATCACTCTTTTTGAAATCTGCTGAGTAATTCTCCCTCCCCTGGTCGCCTGTGCCGTAGGATGTGCGAACGAGAGAGACAACGAGTGTGTGTGTGGGGGGGGGGGGGGTGAGGCAGGTGGGGGAATGAGCAGGAGCAGGGTGGGGGTGTGGGTGGGGGAGGGGGGTTGCTGACGTTACCCGCCGCCCAGGACTTGCCTGTAAATGAACTCATTTTTCATCCTGCCTCCCCCGTTAATGACTGGCACTTTCCCCGCGCCGGGCGCCGGGCTCAGAAGGGCCGGCCGGATGACAGAGCGCCATCCATCTTTGCATGAAGGGAGCGCGGGGCAGCACCGCGCCTTGCCACGCGGGCCCGCTTGGACAGGTTCCCAGCCCGGGCCCTGTGAACATTTGGGACGGGCGGGCACGGGCCGACTGGCAGAGGCGCTATCGGCGAACACAGGGCAGCGCGGAGCGGAAATCACCACGAGCCCGGTCCAAAAGGCTGGTGGTGGAGCGGAATCGCCGGTGGCAGCTGCGTGCGCTCTGCAGGAGACGGGGGAGAAGGGGGAGAGAGGAGATGACAGGGAGTTATGGTCTCTGATATAATTAAATTATGATGCATGCAGGAGATCAAAAGATGGGTTTAGAGAGCTGGAACAGTTGTGCTAGTGCAGTCTAAAAGGCTTTGTTATACCCAAGGTGCAGCATGTCTGACAGACAGTCATGCCTACTTCTCAAGGGTGTGTGTGTGTGTGTGTGTGTGTGTGTGTGTGTGTGTGTGTGTGTGTGTGTGAGGTTTTAAACATTTTGCCCACAAAAGTAATAACATCTGGCTAGTGCCAATATGGTAATTAACAAAAGTCATTGCTATGCTTGATACTTCTAACAGTGGAGTAAGGAGGTCAGAACAGGAGCTAATAAAGTAGCAGGACAGCACTACTGGGGAACGCACATTATTACCCATCAGCCCCTCTGGGACTCAGAGTGAATGTGATGAAAAAGAGCACAGCGTGAATATTTTATTCTTCCACACCTGTAATTACAGAATTTGAATATCTATTGAATATTAATTACAAGGTCAAGCAACGATCGTTTGTTAGAGAATGTCCTTGGCGAACTTCAAAGCAGCCGTGGTTTGTTTGTTCACCATGGGTGAGGACGTGGGGTGGTAGGGGGTGGGACGTGGGGTGGGGGTGTTGGGGCGGAGGGTGGGTGGGTGGGTGGGTGTTTGGGGGGTTGCCATTAAAAATGCAAGTGTGTAGTGAAGACAAACATCTCCTGCTGTCAAACACAAATTTAATTGTACTGCCTGTAGTCCTCCTCCATAATATTACCTTTTGGGCATATGATGAATCACTGTCATAAAACAATGTTATTACCAGATGACAATAGTGCCGGTCAGAGTGGAGGCACAGCAGGGAAATGCAATTCTTTAATGTAAAAGTTGCATTCATTAGGACTGCAAAGTGTTCACCTCTCCTCTGCTCGGCCGCATCTCCACGGTGTCTCCGCGGTTACGCCGGTTGTCAGTTACCCTCATGTCTGCGGCCGTAGGACGCCAGGGAGGAACTACTCTATAACTATAAATGTGAGGGATTCATGAGGCTCTCGTATTATAGAGAACAGAATGAAGTGTTGACCAATCCATCTGTAAAGGCATTCAATTTATGTAGAAATGAAACTATTTAGGAAATACGTCTGTTTTTAGATGGTACCTGTCGAGGGCTGGAATATATTAGGTAGCTGCTGAACAGTCAGTTCATGAAGTCGATGTGTTGGAAGCAGTAACAGACAAGCTAAAGATCTAAGTGACTTTGACAAGGACCACAGAGGCTAGATGGCTGAGTAAGAGGTGTTCCCCGTCTGAGAGTGGCTACTGCCCACTAAACGTGGTCCAAGGAAACACAACCAGAGAACCAGCAGGGGCCTGTAACACTCAGGAGTGATGAGATGGATCTACATGCAGTTTCAAGAGATTTAATCAAAGACACAAGGCACAAGACAAAAGCGGAGTCAAAACCCGGGCTGGGTGCAGAGAGTCAAAACCCGGGCTGGGTGCAGAGAGTCAAAACCCAGGCTGGGTGCAGAGAGTCAAAACCCAGGCTAGGTGCAGAGAGTCAAAACCCGGGCTAGGTGCAGAGAGTCAAAACCCGGGGTGGGTGCAGAGAGTCAAAACCCGGGCTAGGTGCAGAGAGTCAAAACCCGGGCTAAGTGGAAAAACACAGGCTAAGTCCGAATACACGAGAGGCAAAACGGGCATGAAGTACTGCTTGGTGTGCTCAGAGTAGCTAGCAACACTTCATACAGAGTGCAGTGACTGGAGGGTTTAAATAGGAAGATTGATTAGTGAGATTAGGAACAGGTGATAGTGATTACAATAACCTCTGCGATGAAGTTAATTCTCCGGTTAGGGGAACCTCTGGTGGCCAGAGGGGGGATTGGTGACAGGACCATGGGTGCCCAAGTCTAATTAATGTGTATGGATAGCAAAGGCCAGCATGGCTGATCCAACAGAATAGCTACTATAGCGTAAATAGCTGAAAAGGTTAATGCTGGCTATGACAGAAAGGCGTCAGAACACACGGTACATCACAGCTTGCTGCATGTGGAGTTGCATGGCCATCCACCATTAGAGCATAGACCTGTCTGCTTTGCCATCCACCATTAGAGCATAGACCTGTCTGCATGGCCATCCACCATTAGAGCATAGACCTGTCTGCATGGCCATCCACCATTAGAGCAAATACCAGTCAAGGTACACATGCTGATCCCTGTTCAGCGATGAAAGCACCTACAATGTGCATATGAGCATCAGAGTGGAACAAGGTGGCCTGGTCTAAGGAATCACATTTTCTTCTACATTACATGGTTAGTCCGGTGCATGCATGTTGCCTACCTGGGGAGGAGATGACACCAGAATAAACTATGGAAAGAAGGCAGAGACAGTGTGATTGTCCTGGGTAATGTTCTGCTGGGAAACCTTGGTTCATGGCATACATGTGGATGTTACTTTGACACCAACCACCTACCTAAGCATTGTTGCAGACCAAGTACACTCCCTCACAGCAGAGGAACTCTCAATGGCCTCTTTCAGCAGGTTAATGTGCCCTGTCACACTGCAAAAATTGTTCACGAATGGTTGGAGGAAAATTCCAAAGAGTTCAAGGTTTGAATTTGGTCTCCGAGTTCCCCTGATCTCAAGTGATCTCATTACATTTACATTTATGGGTTCAGTTTAAAATAATGTCCAACTAAAAATGGTTTAACATTAGTTGCGTGGTAAATAAATGCAGAGTGGCCCCACCTGCACAAAAGGAGGAGCATGTTAAAAATATATTCCCATTGCTATGGGTTTTATGTTGCAGTCAATCTACAGCATGCAGTAAATGAATGAGGGTTTTATTTTAAAAGCAATTTGAAAACATTGAAAGTGTGAAAAACCTACCACTTAATATAATTTCTGAATAGATGGGCACACTGGAATTTTAATTTCACATTTCTTGGAAACAATAAGAGAGATAGAGAGAAAGGAAGAAGAGTGAGAGTGAAAGGACAGGGAGAGAGAGAGAGAGGGAGTGGGTGTGAAAGAGAAAGATCTGCTTGGCTTCCAGCAGCAGATGGACACAGCTCAAAGTGACACTGGGCTGTGAGACCACACCTGGAAGAGGGGGCGTCGACAGAGGCGCACCTGTGGTCATTAGTATGCGGCTGTGGTGTTGGCACGGAGGCCATGGCGCCCCAGACTGCCGGGTCTGGAGCGGGCTTGGGCCAGCATGCACTGCAAACCTATCAACACCCAAATGACGTCTGAAACACATTACCAGCTGTGGTAGGAGATGGCACACACACACTGAGTCATAGCTTAAAATCATTCAGTCTGCTGTTGATGATACTGATGCAATTACCACCAAATTGGGAAACGTGGTGAATAACAGGTTCTTGATGTCTTTCAGGCAGCCATCACCGATCTGTTGTTGCATCTTATTACACTAGTGACACAACTTTCTCGCATAACTCTTTTAAGACGGTCCATGTGTACGCCATGGGATACCGTAACTTTGTGGTAAAAAGACTATCAAGTTGGGAGACAACCTGTCTGGTCTCTGTCATATTTTGGTGCTTTACTAACAAATACAAAAGCCCCAGACTCAAATGTGGACTTGGTAGATATAGCCAATCACTGAGCAGATGTTTCTCATATTAACTCCCTCATTTCTCAGGCTGCCACGCCAACAATGCTAAAACATCATTTGATGTGGGAGGGGGGGAGGGCAGAACTACATTACCCACAAAGACTTTCTTTACATAGCCAAAGATGGCATTAATATGGACAGAATTTGCAATATGATTTCTTTCACATTTCTAGCTTTTACTTTATATGTCAGATAGGTCCTCAAATCAAAACGAGACAAAGCCAGCTCAAATTCCATTTTGAGAGAAGGGATTGAGGATAAAGGTTAGAGACGATGATAATGTGTTTAATAAGACATGGGTTCAGTGGCAGGCTCCATTATCATGAAGGGGAGAGGGAGGGAGAGGGAGAGTGAGAGAGAGGGAGAGATAGGTACCGTATGGTGTGTGGTAACCCCTCCCCACCCCTGCTCCCATGGCCCGGCCCATGGTCTGCTCCAGAGTCCGACACGTCAGAAGTCATTACACCCCCTATTAACTCACGCTCAGCATCATTAAGCATGCAAATTGAAGGCGGATGACGGCTCAGAAAACTTTTTTACTGCAGTTTGCCCCGCCATCACCACGTGCTCCTCCATCACCACCACCACCACCTCCACCACCTCCACCACCTACCAAACTGTCGCCAACCCGGCTGTGGGAACACAGGTATGGATTGTCACAGCTATGCCATAAATAATGACCACTGGCACTGGTTACCTTAGCCCGGTCCACCCTGTTCTTAATCCGCACCTTGGACCAAACAAAACAGGGCTGAACATGAAGAAGTTTGATATACAAATAACTAATCACAAACCACAACACACATTTATGGTACAAAATAATTGCTTTTTCAAAGCAGGTGATCTCCAGATATCCATATTTTTTCTCCATCCTAATAGACTCCACCTCTCCTGGTAACTATGGTGTCATTTGCATACTTACCGACTGCAGAATATATACATATATATACATACATATGTGTGCTGTTAATGTGGGGGAAAGATAGGCTGCAATGGGAAATGCCAAAACTGTCTTCTGTATTTCCCCTGCCTTGCTTTACACATACATCATACAGGGTACTAGATGCTGTAATGGAGCCCAATTCTAATGCTCTTCCCCTTTAAACAACATACACTGAACTGCCATTTTATTACCCACCTGCCCTTTCACGACGTCCCTGTAAATGGAAATTAGACACATTGCCCCGCGGAATGCGGCGTAAAACCACGGAAGCAAGTTTTCCGTCAATCGGTTTCAGCGCTTACCCACAATAGAACGGGAAAATTGACCGATCTGAGTGACTTGGAACAAGGGACATTTCATTGTTGCCTGACCAGGCCAGTGTTTCAAAACCTGCCAACCTTGTGGGGTTGTGCGTGTAAGGACGGAGAGATAGAACAGAAACATCCAGGAAAGGGGGATCATGGATGTAAACAACATGTCGACAAATGGGGTCAGAGAGGAGGATGTCACGAACAGGCATTCTGACGAACGGGCAGCGGGCAGGCGAACACAAATGCAGCCGGATACGACGCTGGTGCTCTAGCTGATGTGTGCAAATGTCGATCCTTAGCACAGGTGGGTCACGACATCAGACGACCAGTTCTACTACAACTACCATCTAAAGGAAACATAAAGGTTTGTAAAGGTAAAGGTTAAACAGGTCTCTCTTGTAAATGAGACGCCAAGTCTCAATGGGACTACCTGTATAAATAAAGGTCTAATAAACTAATAATAAGTATGCTCCGGAGCATACAAAGGCAGATTACTGGGATTATTCCTGGGATTGTCTGGTCAGACGAATCCTAGATTTCTGTTGCATCACACTGATGGTGAGCAGGATGAAGCACAATCAACATGAATTGATGAGCCCTTCTCGTCATGCGTGAGGAGTTGTAGATGGGGTAATAGTGGGAGAAATATGATTTGGCACACCCTGCAAACATGTCAGAGGGCATTTGGACATTGGGGTACACTGTAAACCCGGATTTTGTATCTACTCAACTCTTTGATTTCAATGTACATAAATATTTAAGTTTTATTGCATTACTATCAAATCTAAGTATATTGTACTCATATTTGCACACACTGAACTTTACTAACAATTTTAAGTTTAATGAACTGAAAATTAAATGTTTTCAACTCATCAACTTAAATACTTTATTGTTGAACACTTTTCCGCAAAGATGTCGTTAAACTCCGCCCACTAATTTCACCTCGGATGGAGAAATTCGGCGCCATTTTCCTCTTGGATAAAGATGTACACGGTGAGTGTTATTTATTCAGTCTTATTGAAAAATAATTTAATTTGATTATGTGAAATGCATTATGTACAATAAAACACCATCGGAGGTTATATACGTATAAAAGCTTGATGCCAGGGACCGAATAACAAACGCGTTGAGGTGATTAGCACCGTTAATGTTAGCATACCTAACCTAGCTAAGTTAGCAAACTGGTAGCGATAGCTCCATAACGTAAGTTGTAGAGCGGGGGTGACAAACGTAACACTCGTGACAGAGTGTTTTTTCAATAGCCCTGAAATAAATGCTCCGGTTTAAAATTAATTCTCCCGTCAAATTTAATAAATGTTTTTTTTGGTCCGTATCCAGTTAATCAGGAATGAGATTGGGTCCGGACAGGACTGCGTTCGAGTCCGGATCCGGACCGCGGTCGCTAGGGTCTAGTGTTAGGGTCTTAGGGTGTTAGGGTTAACTAGTATGTACAAGTTCACTTCTGGTTATTGTATCCTTTACTTGGATTATGTCACGGGTTTTGTGCTGGTGCACTTTATTCATTAAATCCTTCATTTTCAATGAGACTTGTGTGATCGTGTCCTTCTTTTACTTGAGCACCATTGCTCTTAACCCTCAATTGCTCACTTGTATAAAAATGAGATAAAAATGTAAGTCGCTCTGGATAAGGGTGTCTGCCAAATGCCGTAAAGGTAAGTAGAATTAATGGGTAAAGCGATTAGGATAACAAGTACAGAAAAGTTCAATCATTGTACCCTTGATGCAAACCAACTTTATATTTTAAGCAATACTGACTTACATTTTCATTGCACATTACTTACATTTTTTAGTAAACTAAACTTATCCCTTTAGGCAAAACAACTTTATATTTTAAGTAATACCAACTTAAGCTTTCATTGTACATTACTTACATTTTTAAGGCAACCGGTTTACTAATATTTTTAAGTAAACTCAACTTATCCGGGCTTACAGTGTATTGTGATGGTGGGTGCAGCGTGAAGGACGAGACACGAGACGCACGATAAACATACACAAACACACAACAACGTGTGGACATTAGACAACGACGAGCACAGGACACTGCGCGAGCGCACATTAAATAGACAAACCACATTAGCCCCATGTGATTACGAGACGATTCACAGGTGATACACATTATCACACAACATAGCCTTCACCACAGAGTTCCACAGACGCAGGCGCTTCCACGTCCATCTCCTCCGCCTCGCTGCCCCGGCTCCAACTCATGGGCTGCTCCGGGCTGCGACCCCGAGAGCAGTCCATGCTCTCTCCTCCGGTGTGCTCGGCGGATGAACTCCACCTCCCCTTCACAGTCCCCGCAGAACACTCAGAGGGGGGCGGACTGTCCTCGTCCTCCGTATAGGAGTCCTCCTCCTCTTCCTCCCCGCCTTCCTCTACGGTGGGAGAGGAACCTACGGGCGGAGGGAGGTATTCGTCCTCCTCCGACTCCTCCTCCTCTTCACCGTAGTCGACGGTGGAACCGTCACATAGCGACGGAGGGTAGCCCTCTTCCTCATCGTCCTGCTCCTCCCCTCCACCGTAGTCCACAGTGGAGGCGGAGTCCTCTGACGGAGGGTAGTCCTCCTCCCCTCCACCGTTGTCTACAGTGGAGGCGTCGTATAGCGACGGAGGGTAGCCCTCCTCCTCGTCCTCCTGCTCCTCCTCCTCGCTGGGAGAGTCCCCCTCCCCAAACTCGCTCTCGGGGGTCCTCTCCGTCCCGCAGAGCACAAAGGAACCCACCCGCAGGGGTGAGGGATCCCTGGAGGGAGAGGGGTGATATTTCCTCCACAGCCGCACCGCCTCCTGGCGGACCTTCTCCGCAGACTCGGGGTTGTCATGCTCCCGAGCCTGACGCAGCAGGGACGCACACACCGGGTCCTGCTCTAGTTGTTCCAGCGTAGGCGTGTCCTCGTGGAGCGGGGAGGAATCCCCCTCAAGCTCGTGGACACCCATACGCAGGGGCGAGAGCTCCCGGGAGGGAGAGGGGCGCTTCTCCAGCCACACCCGCACAGCTGTCCGGCGGTATTCCTCCTGTAACTCAGGAATAGCCGTTTCCCGAGCCGCGCAGAGCAGGTGGGCGCACTCTGGATCTTCCTGGAGTTGCGCCAGAGTCGGCGGGGCTTCGCGGCGCGGGGGGGAGGAAGACGTGCGGTGATGCCGCTTGCTGGGGCGCTGTGCCCTCTTCGGCCTGGCATTCTTTCGGTGTCTCTTGTAGGCTCGTCGTTCTGTGACGGTGGGTGCGGCGTGAAGGACGAGACACAAATCCTTTGTGGCAGCAAACGTCACTTTACTTATATTATATATGTTGCGCAATAGCGCACGATAAACATACACAAACACACAACAACGTGTGGACATTAGACAACGACGAGCACAGGACACTGCGCGAGCGCACATTAAATAGACAAACCACATTAGCCCCATGTGATTACGAGACGATTCACAGGTGATACACATTATCATACGACATAGCCATCACCACAGAGTTCCACAGACGCAGACAAAGCACGTGGACCACGTATACACACGCCCAAAGGGGAGGGGCCGGGGTCCTCAATGTGACAGGTATATTCATTTGGGTATATTCATTGGGGTATATTAATTGGGATATATTCATTTGGGTATATTCATTTTGGGTATATTCATTGGGGTATATTCATTTGGATATATTAATTGGGGTATATTCATTTGGGTATGTTCATTGGGGTATATTCATTTTGGGTATATTCATTGGGGTATATTCATTGGGATATATTCATTGGGGTATATTCATTTGGGTATATTCATTGGGGTATATTCATTTGAGTATATTCATTGGGGTATATTCATTGGGGTATATTCATTTGGGTATATTCATTGGGGTATATTCCATCACCCTGTGGAATCTAAGACAGAAGCACTTTGTGGCTCTGAAGCACTACTAGGTGGGCGTGTCTAATAAAGTGGACATTCAGTTCATGTCTTGTTTTAGTCAAGAATCAGATGCTTTCCTGGAGATCTCCTGCAAGTGTTATATTATCTACACAACCGCCGGCTCCACAGGTCACAACAGTGTCCAGAGAAGAAACTACTGGTACTGGATGGAGATGGTGAAGGAGGTCTCAGGTGTCCCCTGCTACAGACTAATTCCTGAAACAACACACTTATTATTGTGAAGATGAAGGAAAGCCAATTACGTCTGTGAAACATTTTTAGTGGAGAGTAAATTAGACATCTATTTGAGTGGGATAATTGCTAATCGAAGCAGCAGATTGTTCCCGTTTGATGTTAGACTTTTTCTCTTCGAAGTGTTTCTCAACACCCTAAAAACAACGTTTTTAACACCATGAATAAAAATTCTACTTTCCTTTGTGAAACAAACACACTGAAAAACATAGAACTCCATCTGTATAAATGGTCCACTGACAACATAACATACCTAACACATTTAATTAAAATGTTAATGTACTATCAGGTCAAAACAGAAACATTCATTCAGCTAATGTAAATACAACTATTTATGCATAGCAATCTATTCACGATAATCTTCACTGTATCACTCTGTCATGTAACCTATATCACGTTGTATATACATTTAGAAAAAATACTGCAGATAGGCCTATACAATCATCCACCATCATTAATAAGACAAACATTAGGAAAAGATTGAAATATTTTTATTACACACACACACACACACACACACATGCACGTCTGCACGCATGCTCACACACACATCAAACCCTGCATAGAGTTTGTGTGTGTGTGTGTGTTCCTTGTGTCACAGCCATTACACAGACTGCTTCTGAGTGGGAGTATAGCCCATTTAAAATCACATTAGTTTCCTCACAGTCTCAACATCGTGTCTATCATCCCAACCAGCAAAGCAACAATGTACTTATACTAATGTTCACGTTCTCTCTCTGATCATAAAACTGAGTCATTCTAAGTGTTAAACATGTACAATAGATCTTACAAAATAACCCTGAAAAACAACTGGACAATTAACAATATGCTGACATTTTGTGGAATATATCGCCCTCATTTGGCAATATGAAGCACATTGTTTAATAACAGAGCTAAACCAAACACTGCAGCATGTCATCTAAAAGGCAACATTAGGCCAACTTAATTTTCCAGGGTCTTGAAAGTGTTAAAACACGCTACGTTAAACAACAGTGTGAAATGCCACACTATAAAATAAAAATACTGCATGATAGCAAAGCGAAGGTTTATATTCACCTTTCCCAGTAGCAGTCCATGTAAGATTTATGTGTGAAGTACTTGTAGTCTGACTTGAGTGGAGGTAGATTATATAAATTATGTCAGACCCCATACACGCTGTGCAAATAGTTGGTAGATTAGTATGTCCCATGTCAGACATATCTACCCATGGTCTTTATTTATCTTCAGTTAATTTCAGACGACAAAGCAGAAGCTAAATAGCGAACAGATGAAGGTGGGGCAAAGAATAAAAAATGAGACTATTAAAATTGTATCTGTTCATG